>NW_028301711.1:103709848-104012878 GCF_037042655.1 Diuraphis noxia | reverse complement strand
AGTATAAAATTCAAAGCGTTGGAAATACATTTAGCCTTATTGTAAAGTTAATAAAACACAATAACGGACAGCTCGACAATCGTGTATTATTATTATTTTTTTTTATCCATTAAGCTCTACACAAGTCTAATCAACGACGAGAACAAAAATTTCTTAAAACTACTGGAAAAGTAAAAAATTATACAAATAAATCATTTATTAACGCAGTGCCGATATAATACACCAAGTAGCTTTATGCAAAGTCGGCAATATTATTGTTGGACATCATAATATCGCACAAAAGTGTTGTAGGTATTACCATGTCTATTATACCACTGTGTTGTTACTTAAGGAGGGTTTCACTACACATGTCCATGCAAATTCTTTGCAGTGATTAGTTGGTTGAGCTAGGTTACCACATTATTAACCACGTTACTGTGTTGTTGAAAATTTTACGTGTACACAGCCCACGCGTATAGTGGAAACTCGCCTTTATTATAATAATATACCTACTCGAAGTAACATTGTACTGGAGTAGAGGTTTAAGATAATGAATATAAATCGCTAGGAGAGACACACTGAGATGTTATATATATTTATACCACACATTTACCGGAATGATATATACCAAGTGCACTGCAGATTTATAACGTACGAATGGTGGCAGTTAGGTTAGGTTCTCACCGAAACGGCCATTAATCGTCATGGTCTGTCACGGTACATCATTTTTTCTACCTCGGTTGCCCTCTCGAAAATATGAAAAATAATATTGTTATTCAATCGAGTAAGTGTAAATGACGGCGATTACGTATCTCTACCGATTTATATTCATAACCTGAGGTAAAATTACTTTATAAAAACCTACCAACTTATAACTATACCTAACTACTAAATGCTCTTTTCGCAAATTTTATAGTTTAATGGTACGTAATAATTAATACATTATTGAAATTTAAAAACGATTTTAACTAATCTTAAACTTAAAAGTCGCATCAAAATCGGATACTTTATGACCAGTCTTTTGTTTTTTTTTTAAATTTTTTATTGCTGACCTAACCTTCATTAACTAAATCTAAATTTCATTAACTCTAAAAATGCATCTATCACACATTCATGACTTTAAAATTTAAACCAAAATACGACATAAAGTGGTAAACTCAGAGGCTTCATAGGCCACTCATTAACTAGACCACTAGACGAATAGGAATAAAATATACAAATCGAACATTGCTAATTGTATTTCACCGAATTGTATAAATATCAGAATATTAAACCGAGAAGTATAAACATTGTTTGGGAAATTATATCTCTGACGGTAGTATATTCCTAGAATTTAATATCTCCAAGAATCTCAAGCCAGAAGGATGAGGATATAGAAAAAATATCCTAGGCAAATCAAACTTCTGGTACTAAACACTAAAAATAATATTAAATCTCCGACAATATTGTATTCCTAACAGGATATCATACCCCGGCGGAGAGAGTGTTTACTATACTAAATAGAGCATTTATTGTATTTCTGGTAATGATAATATATTCCAAGGATTTCTATAATTTCACATACAATGGAAGGTTGAAATATGCTGTGAATGTCGGGGTTAAAAAGTGACCTCGACGATTTCAACGGCTGCAGCTGCATAGATGTGTTGTTGCAGTTCTGTTATAGTGCGTGGTGAACTATTGTTCGTTGTTTGTAATACAAAATATATTGTATTATAATATTAAATATATTATGTTAGTATGTTACCCGTGGTGTCAGTCGCAGTTTCGGGATGAGACTCTGAGTGTCTGTTTGACGGGTAAAACTTTGTCAGGCGACCTTCCAATGTGTAACCCCCTAAATTTTGAAAGCAGTGGTTCGGTCGGTTAGGTTAGCTTAGTTTAGGCTAGATAAAAAAGTGTTAAAAATGCCAAGAGTTGATATGTCATCTTCCTGTCACGTGTGTAGTTGAAACGTGATGATAAAAAAATTGTCGGTAATTTAAAAAAAAAAAATACATTATTAAAATACTCTTAAAGTGCGTTGCGTTGCAAAGTGATTTTTGATTGTTTTTAGAGCATAGTTTGATAGTTATTGGGGAACTTAATTCCGGGTTATAAATCTATAGTATAATATACGAAGGAATCGATGTCATGTAACAAATCACATGGGTATAGGTATGACGGTTGGTGGTCATATTATATATTATGAATAAATTATGTTATGATCGTTTTCGTCTCGATCATGTCACGTGTACACTCCACAGAATAATAAACGTACACACAGATACACAGACGCAGACTGTATAACTTTATGTTCGCCCACTAAAATACAATATACAAAATATTATGATAATATATTATGAAAAATTAATAATGAAAAAAAACCAAACACACACATTATTCATGTAAACGGACTTTTTAGAACGACACTCCGCAACAACAACATTGATGGATAGGCCCTGGGTCCCTCTCGAGAATTAAACTTTTCGTGGTTCCTTGACGTCGGCCCTGGCGATTATATACCTGGTATACCATGGTCTTACAGTATTTATGTATACATATATTATGTACCATAGTGAATGTGTTTTTCGTCTCTGTTGGCGACTCCATACGTTTGCACGTCACACACTAGTAGGTACCTCTGCCCCGAGTCGAGGTATGCATTGTACTCACGGAGAACTTAAGCACAAGTTTATTTTAGATTCGAAAACTTTCCCGAGTTTTAAAAGTATTGAATATTTTTAGGTACTTTAAAAATATATTCTATCTATCAACAAGCATTGAATAATGCTTAAATAGGTGGTTCCACTATTTTACTGTTTATTGAATAGATAGGTACTTTCTACCTATTATTTACTACAAAATCATTTTTACAACTATAAATAAAAATATTATTTGAAATTACTGCTACGGGTGAAACTTTGTTAATAACAAAGTTCGACTTAAATAAATACGACTTATACATATTTAAAATTCTTGTTGTTTCCAAATATTTGTTGAAACAAATCCTCACAATATTACCACCGTATTATTATTTAATAACTTTGACTTATTCGTGTTGACGTCACCGATTAAATCGTCTTACCACTTAAGATGAAGACTGCGATATAGAAGTATATACAGATGAAATTATACTGAGTAAAAATCAACTTAAATTGAATAATTTAGCAAAATTTTCTTTCATTTGATTTGTAACCAATGAAAGATATGCAGTTTTTGACGAATCAAAAATCGAACTTTTTAGTTTTAGTAGAAACGAATAAAAACCCCACCTCAACTTACCACCAGTCCAATGGAAGATCGCGATGCTAATTTTCAATCGTTTTGATCAGAAAAAAATGATTAGGTATCGTTCGATCTGCGATAAGACTTTTAAATTTTGTTATTTCGAAATGAGGTAAACACTGTTTTCATCGCATTCTCATTACTAAAGCTTTGCGGTTGTTTGTTGAGCAAAAATAAATGGACAAGTAAATTTTCACAAGAATATAACAACAATGTGACGCATATATTATGTCTTTCTGACACATTAATAGGTGTAGTTTCATGCGTTATAATAAAATTAATAATAAATTTGAATAAATAAACGTGAAACGGACGTATGTACATTTCAGCGTCTCGGGAAATTACAATAAATTATGGTCATCCTTAAACGCTTGAACGGATCAAAAATTATTGTATCTTAGCGATTACAATCGTCTGAGACGTGCTGATCGAGCACTTCTTTTCCCCTCGTCTTGTGTTTAATTTGTTCGAATACAATTCTATTACAGACGGGCACTAATATATTTTGTGATTCAGTTGTAGAATTTAAGCACTAATGTACAATCATCGTCGCCATGCCTATTTATTTTCCCCGATTGTTATGATTAAGCTGCTTCCGCTTTTTGTACAATATTTGCATATTATTGTTCTATTCACTCGCGTTTTCTGCACGTTCAACATTTTGGGAACCATTGTATTAATGTTTATTAAGCACCGCTAGAGGCTTCGCTATTTTGCTCTCTAAAAAGTGATTGTGTTAGGGTACATTATAAAATAGATACTGTATTATTAAAATATTATCATTAATTATCATACTAGGTATTAATTAATATTCCGAAATTCATAAATCGCATATTATACATTAGTCGCATTAGTGTCTTCATTAGTTATGATATCATCAAACATCAATCATTTTGAGAAGGTTTTTTTTTCTAAAAGTTGAACGTGAAACTTAGGCCGAAAATAATGGAATCATTATTAATCGTCAAAAACAAGAATTTACTTTTTTTTCATATCTGAGCTAAATGAGAGTACCACCCACACTCTGTTATGTGAGCGTGGGTGTCAGTAATAAGGCGCATTTGAATTATAAAAAAAACCAACGATAGCAGGTGTCGAAAACAGCTATAGGTGTACGAGAATTACAGAATTTCCACGTTCAATGATTTCCTCGAGTACCCAAAAAAAAAAAAATAATAACCCGAATTATTAGATATATATTATATGGACCGCAACGTACTAGAAACTATCTTCGTTTTTCAATTTCCATTCTATATACACGCTTAGCAAAAATAAAAGCAGCACGAAAGTATTGTTTAGCTATTTTATTACCCAATAAAACATGCATACATGAGCTATCGTCTTAGCTAATACAATTTACCGCTCCTATCGGTAAAATGAAGAAATGTAAAGCTAACTTTGAAAAAGTTAACGCATGCGATTATATGTATTCGGATGGAAACTTTTCAAGAGATCAGCCTTTCTTGTTAGAAATCCGAGTATTGATAATGGACCTAAGCGTGTTCGTGTATAATGGATACCTACGAAAAATTTCTAATACCACAGCCAATTTCAGACCAGTCGATTTTCATCAAAACCACACCTCTTTGTTACACTAAAAAAACGACGAATTACGACTTTAGCGAGTCTTTGTGATGATTTAAAAGAATGTTATACGTTAAATCGATGAAGTACAGATGGGTCATAATATTTCCAAATTTGATACTTAAAAATTCTGGTTTTGTATTCGGAACGTATAAAATTTATTTTGTAAAACTACTCTACAGGATGATATCGCACACGACATACCTAGGTACGTCACCATTTATTTCGATTGTAAGTACTAAAGTTGATAGTATTGAAACCAGATACTGCTATTATTGTAGTAAATAGAATTACTGGTATACCAAAACAACCGTCAACCGCGTTAGCCCATATACCTATTGTTATGATATACGGTATTAGGTACTTCGGTTAAGTTAGGGTACTAACTAACCTGTAAACTCAATCAAAACGATAATTACTCGAAAAAAATTTCTGTTTGAAATATAGTTTTTCTCCAGCACCTATAACTGCTGAGTCCCAAAAACTCGTATTCGTCGCACTTACAAATCATTATTACTTACATCTGACCTTAGTCGTTGTACACATAAATTCTTCAAAAATGGCGAGTGTAGTTCTTAGAATTCTTCGCACTAATATTAAATGTTTTTTTTTTTTTTTTTGAAATTAAGACGTCACGCATTGTAGGTACATAAATTATTATAGTACTATACCAATGCGCTTTCATTTATCAAGTGATTCATGAATCTTCAAAAGTGGAATATTTTTCTGAGTATTTCAATACATAAAAATCAATTTTAGGAATTTTAGTTAGTGGATCAGTTATAAGTATTTAAAGTCTAAATTATGGGAATAGGTAGTAAATATACCAACATTTTGCTTTGTAAACGTGTACGATTCTACTGCACTCATCTTAATTTCAAATACTTAAAACTATAATAAACTATTCCTAAATTTGGTTTTTATGTTTTGACATACTCGGAAAAATAATCCGCATTCAAAGATTAAACTAGGTTCAAAAAAGTGAGAAAAAACTCGAAAAATTGCGAGAGCATATTTTCAAAAACATTAATACTTTTTTAAATAATGAGCGGTTTGTGATAATAGAAACACCCTGTACATATGTAATGTTATATACCTATGTATTTATATATTCAAAATACGTCGTATATCCGTATATAACGCGAACAAAGTTTTTATTTAAATTAAGGGTGCACTAGAAAAAACCCTTTCGCGGACGGTCGACATTTACTAATTTAAAGAAACGCCTTCGGTCCGCCGAACGAACAATAAAAAAAAAAAGAAATTTAAAAAAGAAAAACTAGGGAACTAATTCAAAGCGATAATCCGAGTTTTACATTTAACTAATAGGATTTGTGGGTCGGAAGGCAAAACTTAATATATAACATAGCTGAATACAACACATACCTATATTCGTACCAATAATATTCCCCGAGGACATACGAAAGCGACCTTAAAAGTTAAAATAGGTATAGCAACCGCGTATTACATAGGTATACCTACATTATAATGTTATGTTCGGATAGCGTTTATATATAATTTTTTTTTATCGTTCTTTCAGTTTCATTTCGTGAAAGGTAAAACTCTTTATGAATATTCACTGATTGGAATATGTGTATAATTACATCGCGACCCACGGGGCGCCTTATCTCCGCAGTCAATCTCGGCACAAACCGTTTTTTTTTTGCTTTTATTTGAAAAAAAAAAAATAACTCAACGGTCTTACGTAATATCGTGAACTATTCGAGCACAAATAATATTGTAATTATTGAAGATAATAGTATGTGCGTATGTTCTTTCGGGTATACTTAAGCGTAAGTAGTTATGAATATTGCATAATAATATACATTATTACGGATTAATGATATAGACGCCGAACTATTTATAAACTTATTAATCGGGAGTTCCTCAAATAAAAAATAAATTAAAAAAATTGGTAAAATTAACGTAATCGCAGGCGAATAGGATTTTTTTAATATTACATAACAATGATATTCAGTCACGTTGCTCACTGACGAAACAAAAAGCAAATTTTATAGTTAGATTTAGAAGATTAAGATATATTCTCATCAATATCAATCTATACTATCACTACTAACAACATTTTATTTTGCAGAAAAAATGTTGCATAAGTTAATTAAAATGAGAATTATAAGGGTAATATATATTTTAAGCAATATACTCATGTCACAAAAATAATATTTTGAAAAAAGTTAATACTCATGTGTTTAATTTATTAAATTAATTTCAAAGATTTCATTATGATTTCAAGAAGTTAAAATGAAAATATTTCTATTTTAATTAATACATCAAAATTGTTTATAAATTATAAATGTAAAGAAAATTGAATTATTGATTATAATTTATAACAAAAGTTATTGCATTAGTGTGTTCTTTCTGTTCCACTCTGCATGTACCTAGTATGTAGAATGGTTACTAAGCAAACGCATCCCCTTTTATTCTTGTATACTTCTTTTTGACTTTTGGAATATTTATACTATTATACTTCACGGACCATATTTTCAAATAATTTGTATACTTTTAATTTCTTTATAATTTGAATGATACCCCTTAGGGATACAAATCAATATTAGTTGTTCAATTTAATATAAATTAAGCATGTAATATTATAATTGTAATATACCTAATATAACCTACTTGTTAAACTTGGAGAATTATGATAAATTTATATAAATTAATATAATAGTTTTTTAAATATCCTTCGAAATGTGAAATAAAAAATTGCATACTGCTAGAATTTAAAAAAAAATTAAAACAATAAAACACATAATTGTTTTTCCTCGAACGCGTTTTACAATGGTTTAAAAGAAACGCATACATTTTTAAAAAACGTTAGATAGTGTTTTCTAAAATAACAATACCTACTTGTTAAATGGATCGCCCCGTATATAATATATATATATGTACGAAGCAGCCCTTTTAATCTACACATGCTCGTCTCATGCTTTGCATATATCCATATGATTCGTCGTGAACTTACGAGTACAAGTACGCGTTATTGTAGTACTATACACAATATACACTGCGCTACATTATACTTAGAGATGCTTTTGTCAGTGTGCGCATTTGCCACACGTTTTATACAAATCCCCACCTATATATATATATATCTATCACCAGTGTGTGCGGTGTAAAATAAAATATTACGAATATTTATGTCTGAAACGTGTCTACGCATGCATAATATCGCGTGCATTCGTACATGTTATGTGTGTGTACTTATACACCACGAGGGCGAGTACTGGCGCAGGTCACAGCAACCGACCCACATCTGGACGTCCTCTGAAACCACGTAGAATTGCCTAAATTCACGTTTTACGTGATATACGATGTACAGACGACACGCATAAGTCGTTCGGATATCGCACCACACTATTTCAGACCCGAGTTTTTAAATCGCATTTTTAAAGTGTTTTATAAACCCCGTGCGTGTACCTAAATAGGATGAGTTACACGAGCAATACGACTGATTTTTTTTCAGTGGGATCGTTTAGAATTCAGAATGATTTCAAACTGTTTTTTATTTATTTCACAAAATATATAGTTTTTATATTTGATTAAAAATGTTAAGAAACATATTGCTTTCAAATAATTAAACTAAAAGTGTATCGTAAAACTATAATTTTATAAATGGAAGAGGTCAGCTAATGCGTAAACAACAATCATAGGCTATATAAAGTCTGATAAGTCATTATTATTAATATTTTTAATTATATATAAAATGATTTGAAGTGCTGAATTTAGAACTCACGATTTTCATTGAATATTTATGTTATGTATATGATATACATATATATATATATATATATATATAATAGTATATAGGTTTCTATTGTACATATCATGTTAATATAATATATGTATGTAACAATCGTTACATTACCACCTTCCTTTTTTTTTAACATTTTCAATATGCCATCCTAAACAATATACACTGTAATTCGTTTTTAGATTCTGAACGAAGTGATGAATGTATTGATTTTACAATGATGTGTGTTATTTTTTTTTTGTGTCTGTGTACAGCATAACTAGTCGAAATAATGCTTCGATTTCAAACTTTGGGGGTGGTTTCCGATGTAAAATTGAAGATCCTTGGAGCATTATAGAGGTAAAAAGTAAACATTTTCAAACAGTTTTCAAAAAAATTGAGAAAAACAAAAAAATGACAGAAAAACGGGAATTTTTACGCAAAACCCGTTTTCGACCAAATCGATATTTTTATATGGTTGTTATTCAAAAACTACTCGCTGTAAATACTTGAAATTTTCACCAAATGTTAATTTTAGTGATATATATATATATACAGTTTAATTTTCAAACATTTTTGACTTTTTTTGAGTTATTAATAGACCACTGAAATTTTCGATTTCTTTGAGAATTTTTTTTTGAAGTGTCAGTAAAAATTTTTTGGCCCTATCAAAATACTTGAAAATTTAATACAAAGTTTCTCATAAGTTATTCTTATAGTGATTAAAAAATTATAAGAATACATAGCCCCAATTTTTTTTAATTAGTATTTGAAGTTCAAATATTGACTTAATACGTAAAAATTACGGCAATTTTCAAATTATCTTAGATCGAAATTCATAAAAGTTTTTCTTTTTATACCTAAGATTTGAAAATTTAATACAAGGCTCCTAAAATAGTTTTACAATAGCATTTGAAAAATAAAAGAAATATATAGTCACAAATTTTTTTTCAAGCATTTAAATTTAAATTTTGACAACATACGTAAAAATCACGAATGATACCTATCATTGCATTCAAATTTAATCACATCCATTACAGTAACCTACTGTACAGCAGAACGACATCCACGACTTACCCGCTTTTTTTAAATTTAAATACTACCCTCCTTTTTTATGGTTTAATGATTGAAATTTTACTAGAATTTATTATTTTCCACCACTATGGAATATTGACTATTATTAAACTTAGGTGATACGTGTAATACATCTCACATCATATACTGAACTTATACAAATAAATATGCAGGGTGAATCTTATATCGAACAACACTCATTATTTAAAAAAGTATTAACTTTTTTTACATAGTTTCAAGTTATTAAAAACCCAACGTTTTTATTAAAAAATTATATTTTTTATCTTTATCATTTTTAAGTTTTTTACTTTTTTGAATAACTACATAGCTTTAATTTCATACTCCAAAGCAGAATATTTTTCTAAGTATTTTGATTCATAAAAATCGAATTTAATACGAGTAGTTAATGAGTTATAAGTACCTATTTAAAGTTTAGATTGGCAGAGTGATACGGGGTTACCCCGCAAAATGTTTGTCCACTACTCCGCTTGTCTAAACTTTAAATACTTATAACTCGTAAGCTACTCGTATTAAATTCGATTTTTATGAATCAAAATACTTAGAAAAATATCCTGCTTTGGAATATGAAATTAAAACTCTATGTTGTCATTCAAAAAAGTAAAAAACTTAAAAAATGATAAGGATAAAAAATATAATTTTTTAATAAAAACGTTGGTTTTTTAACAATTGAAACCATGTAAAAAAATATTTTGAAAAAAGTAAATCCTTTTTTAAATAATAAGTGTTGTTTGATAAATCAATCCCCTTGTATATTGTCCAGTTATTAATACTTTTTTGCTTTGTTTGGCCTCACAAATGCGATCATACGTATGTTGTATGTTTATTATTAAGAGAGTCCCATATTTTTTGTTCTATTCATTATTTTTTGACAATAGTATATGTATGTATCTATAATGATTACCTAGCTAAATCTACATAATATTTTTTGATTGTCAATCACGTGTTTTTTTGTTGATTGTTTTTGTTAGGAAACATTTTCCTGATTATTTTAATTATCAGTAGGAATTGTTTTCATTTTACTTCATCAACTTCCTTTTTAAAAAAAATCTCTTCTCTTCAATATGGTATATAGATATAATAATATATATTATACAAATAATAAAGTATGAAATAAAAGTAACAATAATATAAGTAATTTAAACAAAGTATAAGGTCAACATGTTGTCCCCCGATTGATCTGAATAATAATGTACAGCTAGATGTACAACTGTATTGATCATTTTTTTTTTATATAAATTATTAATGATATTCTGTTATTTTTTCTTAGCAAGCTATTTTTGCATACTACGCTGGTTTGAATACTGATAAGTATCTTCAAAATGAATTTTTAATGTTTTATAATTTGTTTTTTATGACTTTTAACACATATTTTAATTTTTTAATACACTTTTCTTCCGGTATTTTTAAATTTCTTACTTTAGGCTAAGCTGAAAATAAATCCATTAAAAGAAAAAATACCTTTCTCCCTTCACCAACTGCACACGTTGATTTATCGAAAGATTGTCAAATGGTATGGAATCCATCATATTTAAAATTTAAATCACTATGATAAATGAACATTCGCTTCGAAAAATAAATATCATTTTAATATTATGTGCGAGTGAAACCGATAACTGATAAGTATTTACAAAGTGTATAGTGAATGTTTTGACTTACATGATTTTTTTGATTTTTCAACACACTTTTCTTCCGATATTTCTCAAATTTCTTGAATCTGGACTTAGTTTAAAACAAAAATTTAAACATTAAATCCCACTCTCCCATTCACCAACCATTCATATTTATTTTTCCACAAAAATTATCAAACAGTTGTTTAGAATCTTCTGTCCATTTATATATATATATCGCCTGTGGGCGGCTGTGTTTGTGGTTCAAGTGATAAATGAACATTCGGTTCGTAAAATAAAAAAATTGAACATATACTCGACTGGCCCCTGGGGCAGTTGAATGGTACCACAACGGTTTTCGACATGTGTTAAACGGAATACTGACGATGACTGCCGAGACAGAACGATACACAATAATAATATATAGTATTTTACTTTTATGACGCGTTGTTATTTTTCCGGTTTATTCTTTTCTCGCAATCCTTCCTTTAGTTTTCTCCAATCACCCCCTTGGACCGTTCGGATAATGGTCCATTTCTTCTATTATTATATTATGCGGCAAAACAAATTCGAATGAGCACAATACCGAATAACCGTGTTGTTAATATGGTATACCAGCAGACGCGTAAACAGTATTTTGTTTTTTGTTTTAAATACACGTGCTTCATTATAGTCATCGACCTTCATGTTAATAATATCAAATATGAAAAGGAGCCATTAACAGTATAACATTCTATAGAGATCCTAATCATTTATACCAGCTAGTACATTAGAACCTACATGATAAATATTTTAGCATTAGCACGGATGGTTGATTTGTGAGGGATGTTTTTAACCACCCAAAACACCACTCCCCCTTGCAGGCTACGTCACTGAGATTAGGTGTGGTTCACTAGTAGTTATTTCGGTAATAAAAACGCTATTTCCGTGAATATAACCACGGAGTATTCGATAAATTAAAGATTGGACAATCTCTGTGATGTGGGGTAGTCGTGCAACAAGCTGTTTTTGTATAACGATTAGGACGACACGTCATATAGGTTCACATGATTTGGAATAGGGCCAAATTCTGGTAAACTTGAGAATCAAGAATCAATTTTCTAAGGATTTTGATCTACAGTCCTATACATAATATGGCTGAACTTCGATTCTCTAATCTACAGCAAAAAATATACGTTATCACGCACAGATTCGATTACGGTATAGTCCGTAGCATAATACATACTTTGCAGTTTGTTGGTATGTATAAAATGAATGAAAATAGAAAACGACGAACGGAGAGACGATATACAGTTGCAACTGTATATACACACACACACACACACATATATATATATATATAATATTATATATTTACCGATTTTTCGGACTGCTTTCGCATACAAATCAATACAGGACTTTACCAGAAAAAAAAAATATATCAAATTGTGTTATATGTTGTGGAAAAAAATGAACGTGGAAAGGCGGCGCACTCTGCGCCTGCGCATGCTAACTTCCTGCTAGTTTCTATATGCATGATTCATGCGAGTCGAAAATCGTATACTCATGTGTACCTATATCATATATTTGTATACATAAATACGCTTATGTACTTGTTTATATACATGTGTGTAGTAGTGTAGTGCCAAAAACTAGTTGATGACAGTCAGTAGAGGCAGGTAAGGGCCGGACGGGGATGACGACCAACCAAAGTAACATAACAAAATATTACCTCCAACAGGATATTATATATTTATATGTACAACATGATTGATCGTAGGTCCCGACTTAAGGTTCAAATTAAATAACAGTCATCGAGTTTATTTCACAACCTCGGTCTTAGACCCGTTATTATATTATTATGCATTCGTCATTTTAATATTCGTAAAAATAAAAGTGCACAATAGTTGAGCTTTGGTTGTGTTTATTTTTAACCAATTTTTCGTTCGTCCGAAAACATACCCATATGATAAATATATCGCAATGTTTTTATATTTAATACAATTATAAACGATTTAAAATTATTATTAATTTTTTTTAATAATTAAGAAACAAACCGAACATCCATGTAGCATTTTCCTCAGTTAAAATCTATTGATATTGTATATAGGTAGTGCTATATTGATCTATTTTGTCGTCGGAGACTGTTATATTACATTACAAATATAAAAATAATAATTAAAATGAAAAATAATAACTCCATGACTCTATTTTCAAGGATGTCTGAACCATATTATTATTGCTAACAAATCGCTTCGAACAAAATGATGACGTTTTCGTATAGGTACAATTTATATTTCAATAACGAATATAATGACGGAATAAAAAAAAAATTGGGTTGACCGGAAAACAAAAAAAATATGAAACATAAAAAATAACGAACGTCGACGCCTGATTAGTAAACTCATTAGCAGTATAGTTACTGAACGAATATTCACACTATATTGAATAAAACAGTAAAAAGGTATTTTTCGAAAACAAAAAAAATCAAGTAGGTGCCTACAATAGTATCTATCAGATTATTGCGTCAACAATTAATAATAATAATTACTGTTGTTATTCGCGCATGATTCATAGTCACACGACTATAAATAATAGGTAATCATTTAAAATTATAATTCACCAATGCCAAGCAATTTCATTATGTGAATAATATACAAGCAATTTTTTTTCAATAAAATACAAAAACAAAAACATTGATCATCTGTCTATGATTAGTTATGCATTTATGTAAATCTACCTAACTGGAATATTCAATCGCGAATGGTTTCGTGAAAATATGGCAATATTAATCATCATATTTTGTACTTAAATGATTTTAATATTATGGCAAACCGAAGATCCAATAATAATATTTTATAGAAGTAAGTTGCTGAATTTTACTGATAGTTACGTTTCATATCAGACATCGTGTAACCGTCCTACGACTTTGTCTTATTTTTATGAATCGATATAATTAAATATTTTGTTGTTATCATTGTAATTTTTTTTAAATATTTTTTTTATTTATCGGCATATTTCTCAGCTTTAGTTCTTCAACCTGGTTTTAAAATTATACTGTGATAATTATTAGGTATTATACATTAAAATTATTATATTTAAATATTTTAACTATTAACTAGGTATAGTTTAACCTCTGCAAGTGCAAAAAAGTCGAAAGTCTTAGGTGTTTAATTTTACACCATACACCCAACGTGACTATGTCAGATAAATAACAATCAATCCACACCTAGGACCCTGACTAATGTATACTGCAGGGGTAGCCAACTTGCGGCTCGTGCCCTATCAAAAAAAACCAATATTTACTTATAACGATAAAATTATATAAATTATAAAATGTATTTATAAAAATTTCGGATTTTGATATCATTGTACTTATTCATGTGGTTCGTGGACGTAATCATGTTAGCCACCCTTGGTATAATGTATAATAATAATATTATAATGATCGAAACTTTTTTCACGATTATAACAGTCTGTGACGTTTACGAATTTCGCCGTGGACATTATCCCAAACTACGTTACAGAAATTGAAACAAACGGTTTTTGTCATTAACGTCCGAAAGCTAAACTACGATTAACACTTTCAAGAGCTACAATAAGTGAATAGTCTTGTTGACCTACATTACACATATGATTTTCGGCCGTTCGTCAAAGTATAAAACTATTCGCCGCCTATATTGTTTAATGTTACCGTATGATAATATTATGCAAACGAAACGTTTAAAAAATTACTGTTTTTGTTTTGTTTGATTGGATTTTTTTGTTTACAAAGTTGTCATATTTTCACTGAAAGAGAAAGTTTTAATAAGTACCTAACCTAAAACTGCTGATTCGATAACACCGCGAAAACATAATAGAGCGCTATTCGCTATACCTATCTGAAACTCCGGTAACTACCTTGAAGATTCTGTTTGTCAAATTTTGTTTTTTATCCTGCATCATTGGTTCTTCGTGTTCATTTGTATTTATGTATACATTAAATAAATAAATAAATATAATAAAATGCTCTTTAAAAAATCATATAATTTTTATTTCAAATTTATTCACATATTTTGAATCACTTTGGAGTCTTGGAAGTTTCAATATATCATCAAATTTTTTTCAGTCCCTATTCACTGAGGTCCCATTGTAGTATATGCATCAGATAAAATTCTAATAAATTGCTATCTACCTACCTATTGTTAAGATTTTTTTCAACAACTCGTTTTTGAAGTTCGCATTCGTCAACGACGTTTCAAATCCTCGGGGACTATTACCAGTGTGATGGGATATATATTTATGTAATCTACAGAACCCTTTTATGTCTTTAATCGATTCATATTTATAGTTTATTTTTAGTAAGCCAATCCTTCAAAAATAATTTTTAAAAAAACAGTTATCTACCTATAATATGTCATTGTATAACCATTGTAATATTTAAAACCCGTATAGAATACAATACATATATTATATTGTATAGTACAGTAGTATCCATTGTGTTGTTATTTTGTCTTGTAATAAAATAGACATAGCCTCCCACACACATATGTTAGAAAAAACAAAATTATCGGTTGTTATATATATATTACGAAACAGAATAATATATTATAATTATTATAACATGACTAATATCATATAATATTATCACGGCCCTTCCGATCATGCATTGCACGCTTGCACATAACCAATATCTACCATTGTATGAGCCTAGCTATTTTTAAATACAAAACGTCGTGGGTAAATGTCATTTTAAAATGGATTAATCGTGTTGTATTTTTATTTTGAAAAAAATAAATGGGTAAAGCAACACTCATCTCTTACTCTCTCCCTGTGTCACACTCTGTTTATATACACAAACATAATATATCCGTCACTTGTTATATCGTATAGTTTTTTTTGACATTATATTATTTATATTCAATACGCTATACACGACTTTGACAGGCATGTATACATTACACACCTATAATATGTACATATAATGCACGTGAACTAATATAGGTAGGTACTGAATATTATGCACGTTTAAACCATTGATCCGGACGTCATGTAACTGCGGTCCGCGGTGGTATAAGAATAAAAAAATAACACAAAATATTATATATTATATTGACATAAAGTGATTTAATTAAAAATCACAAAACGTTGTTCACTTATTTTAGTCTACTTGTATGGTGTTTTAATTGTTTTAGATTCTGAGCGAAGCGAGAAATGTATTGATTTTACCATGATATGTGTGTGTATTTTTTTTTGTCTGTTATCACGTTTTGGTGCTGTAAAAGTGCTTCGATTTTCGACTTCAGTACCTTGTTCGATCAGAAAGTGAATCTAGTTAGTACTTTGGGGAGGGTGAAAAGTAAAAAAAAATATTAATATTTTTCTAAATAATCGGGATATAATCAAACTAAAAATTAAGGAAAAAACGGGAAATTATACGCGCAATAAGTTTTCGACAAAATCAATTTTGTTTTTTCATGTAATTTTAAAACAAACGCCCATAGATAAACGAAATTTTCACTGAATGTTTATATAAGTATATTCTGTCCAACATGCAATTTTATTACAAATTTATTTGTGGGGTAGAAAAGCTTGAAATATTAATACAAGGCTCCTAAAATATTTTGAAAATAGCAGTTGAAAAATAAAAGAAATACACAGTCACGATTTTTTTTTTTACAAGCATTCAAAGTTTGAATGTTGACAACATACGTACAAATCACGAAAATTCACAAATTGTTTTAGCTAGAAGTTCATAAAAATTGTCTTTTTAAATCTAAGATTTGAAAAGATTTAATAATCTATAATACATCCTAGACAACTGTCACTGCCCAGAATCATTTTTCGTACCTATGCAATTATATAATATCATTGGATTCAAATTTAATTACATCCATTACAGTAACCCACTTGTAAACTACCATACAGCAGGGTGACATTCGTGACTTACCCGCTTTTTTAATTTGTTATAACAATTAATTTAAGTTCAGACATAAATTTGATTGGGTACTTACCTAAAATATAGTAAATTTATTGTTTGAAAATGAAAAGGATTCGTGAATTCTTATAATTACCAATGGAAATTAAAATTTATTATTAATTTGGAATTTAAAATAGTCCATGCATTACGTTATATAAGTATGGTTTGTTTTATATATTGTATAATACAGAGACGGTGGTATAATTCGATTCGTAACTGTTGGCTGTTAAATAATATTAACTTTAAGATGCCACAATGAGAATGTTTTATTCGACGCGATCTTTTTCACTTATAATGTGTAATAATTGCTGTGAATTTCTAATAACGTGTTGGTTTCGAATGACCATTTAGTTTAATTAAATTATATTTAATTCTTTAAATGTACATAAAATTTAAAAAAAAAACATAATTGGATAGTGTTTTAAACAAATGGAACATTGGTGTTCTCATTTTTACGAACGAAATAGGTATAAAATATATTGAGTGTTTTGATCATATTATACAAAATAACTTTAATGGTCGTTATAAAATGTACCGGGTACCTATTAATCACAAAAAATTAAATTAGAATTTGTTTAAAAATAAAAAAAATATTAAACATCAAGTTTTAACTAGTTTTAAGTGTATTCATCTTTTTCATTTAACCCATGTCGTCCAGTTAACTGTTTTAAATCTTAATGCATATTATATAATAATATACACGGCGTGGAAAACAATTGAATTTGGTTTTGGCAGTGATTCAAATGTTTATATTTTTTAAATTCAAAAAATACCAATCGATTATTTTGTTTTTATGTATATTAAATGTGGATCTAATATGGACGTTTTAGACACTATACCACCGCATTCGCAACACTGAACAAAATACAAACGAATTTATGTTTGTATAATGCGAGCGATTAAAACCACATCAGTTGGAAAATATACCGAGCGATGAGAAAGCAAGGCTGATTAACTGCCTTTCCACGAATCTGATCGTAAATGTATAGTATCTACCTATAATATATTATATTATTTTTAAAAGGTTCTCCTGGGAATATTGTTAAAAAAAAAAAAAACTAAACGATCGATCGCACGACGTTATAATAATAATAGGTAATAAAAATAATATACAATAGATCGATACGTAATAATAGTGCATATAAGCGTGTTCGAGTGGCGTGCAAGGTGCTTATAAAAATATGGCGACACAGGTGGTTGGCGAAAATTATTATTATCAATATAATGCATATTATTTTATTCATGAATGACGCTGCAGATATTTTTTTTAATAGGTAAACTATACAACACAACTCGACGTTGTGTCGAAATCGCTGCAGTTCTGACATGGACAAATGTTGATAGTGGATATTGCGTTTAATCCGGATAATAATTGATAATATTCTATCTCTGAACTTTAAAGAAATATTAAAACGAACAACTGCAATGTCGTCATCAGGTGTTGTCGTCGCGGAATTATTCTTGCGATCGTGGGTACGAATCGTGTCGAAACGATAAACTTAAGCACTAGGAAATACGCTAAATTAAATATGCGTTTCTGGTGACTTTAATGGTTTTCAAACGAATAATGGATATCGTAATGCCATCAAACTACGTGGTGTAAAAATACACATATAATGATAATATGTATTGTAACATACAACTGCGATACGAACGTAAATATCGTCTCGTTGAGCAATAAAATACAGAGATACATCTAACACGACGTAAGTAAGTAATAAAAAGAAAATTCAAGAATGAATAAACGAGTCGATCTCGCTAAAAAGTCATTTTCTCTGTAAGCTTAAATGTGTTGGTTATAACTTTTTCGTATCATTATCATATTTTTTTTAATATGACTTCATTGAGGAATTCACCTCATCCACTCTCAACTTCTTAAACAGAAGTACTCCTTGGGGGTAGGGTACTTCGGTTTAAGCCGACTTTATTATATGAGAACTATAATACAAATGCAGAGCAACCTTCAACTTATTTTGAACCAATTCTACTACTGGTCAATATCTGCTATTGCCGTGGGAATTAAGGGTTATGATACACAACATTGTGGCCATTATTCTGTGTTGTTATACTTATCGTCGAAAAAAATGTAATTTATAAACACATTATCGCAATTTATTGATAATGTTGTATTTCATACAAAGATTGCGACTACCATTCCAATGCTCATAAGTTTCAATGTTAGCAATTTTATTTATTATCTAAATATCAGAGCAGGATTGGTAGTAGGTACCTACACCGTGTAGTGCATTATTAAGATAAGAAAATCTGTAAATATTTTATAAATGCTATTATTTCCGTTTAAATGATTTGTGTTACAGTCGTCTAAACGTATACGCTTGTAATTTTTTTTTTTATTCAATGTTTGTCTTGACGAATGTAAAATATTTTAACTTAAATAAAATAATATTGAATTCGTTCGTTTTTAATGACTAAATTATGTAAGTTTGATACACACTTCTATGTGATAGTGTGTGTGTGTGTGTGTGTGTGTGTGTGTGTGTGTGTGTGTGTGTGTGTGTGTGTGTGTGTGTGTGTGTGTGTGCAGAAGTTGACTGCAGATGATATTTTAATAATGTATATAACTGTTCTAAAAAAAAACTTAATCTATATTTAATAACATTTTTAGTTACATTACCCTCCCCAACCCCATTAAGATTCCTGGACACACCACAGCATCCACCCACCATCATTTCTACCTAGATGAAATTCTATGACACTTTTTGTAAATCGTATATTTCGTCTATGAACTAAGACACAATATATTCTATAATAAAAGATAAAACTATAAACATATCCAAGGTGAATATATTTTATCGCAAAACACTCGATTTATTCCATATAAACATAAGTCAAAGGTGATCCGTAAGCATAATCTAGTCAAATTATTGTTCAAAGTAACTATCAAAATGTATATAGATATATTTTTCAGTCATATTATAAACTGTTGTGCTGATATAGGTACCAATAAAGTAAATGTTTAAATTTGTCGAAAGTGTTATGTTTAAATTCAGCGAGTATCATAATCGGAGTTAATTTGTTTCGCTAAATCACCCACTATTCCATAAACCTATAGGTACCTAATTATGTAATCCTGGCGTACTGATTAGCCAACGCTCGATTTTCTGACAAATTTTAAAGTTCAAACTTTCAAAATGAATCGTAACTACCATAATTCAATGTTATGAATATCACAACAAAGTAAATTATGTTTTGTAAAAACCGCAAACATTGTTCTAGTTATACTCAATATAAAACTTTAAATCTCCTGTTTTCAATGTGAAAATGGTAATGCGTACATATATATTATTAAATTATTATTGATATTATTAAAATTAAATACTAATCGAAGATATTGTTAAAGTTAAGATTAAAGAAGTTGTAACGATTACAAAATAAAAACAAGAATAACATCATTATCTCCCAGAAATGTACCAAGTCAAGCCGCAGAAACTCTCTTCACATTTATAATATTGATGTATAGTGTCTAAGTAAATGCATCAAAGTATTTCACTATGGTAATTGTACAGTTCTGTAGTACAAAATTGTAATTTGAAAAATATGACTTTGGAAAAAGCTACGTATTCTTGTATCATTTAAGCTTGAAAAATGTATAATATATTATTATTAATTTACAGACGATAATCTTCTTTCTGGTAATTTTGAAAATGTCTAATCCCTAGCCAACCACTATATATAAAGAACGCGTTCTCGAGAGTCTTTCGCGATAAAAAAAAATCGCTCTGCGCATGCACCGTCTTATATAATATTAATATTAAATATATCGATTTTACATAATCTCTCAGTCCACGCGGCGAATATTATTATAATAATAAAATATCGAAACGCCGCGGGACTTATGTGTATAGGCACCTATAATAATATTATATAATATTTTAAAGCACGTCACCACTGGCACGAGATTGGTATATTTTATCGAGTTGATTTTTTCTTAGGATTTCGCAATATTTTCTCACACTGTGAGATGAGGTATGAGCTTCACGTGCGTTTAGGTGGGTTCCACATAATATTATAATATTATTGTTATTTATTTGTTTATGTGTGTGGTGCCTTTGCGGGATCGGGAGACAGGGAGGTAAACAAAGTAGCGGTGACGATACGATAGCGAGGAAATAAAAACCGTCTTGCCCGCTGGACCGTATAGCACAATATTATATGCCTAGGTATAATATGACATTTATAGTAATAAGAGAAAACACATCGTTTTCCGTCGTTCCGGTGTTCGTGTCACATAAATGTATTATATTATATTACGTCGTGAGTTTAGATCGGAAACTAGTAACTACCAATGCGATACCCACGCACAATAGCAACATACTACAGGCGCAAGGCTGTATATTCTTTCATTTGTAGGGTTGGCGAAAATTGTATGATGAATACTAACTACTAACAATATTATATCGAACTGATCGAGTTCGCGGAAAATTGAAAACGCATAGAATGTTGTCATAAACTCGCACAATCAATATTGTTCGACCTTTTTCTATATTTTATTGCTTATAGCCGGGGTTGGGAACCTGTGGATCTTTAACTTGTAATCTATGATGGTTCTTTGAAAATTCATCAATATATTGAAACCCTTAAAAAATTAATTTTACTAAAAGAAATTCAAATTACTACGACTACGATTTCAATTTCATTATTGACTCGCGCAGTCTGATGAAATATTATAATGTTAAAACGAAAAGAATCAAACCATAACCTGAGCCAATAAAAAACAAAGCGTAATTCTGAGACGTAAAAAATATATATCTACGACTGTGTTTGTAGTTGAATTGCCTATACATAATGCCGCGTGACTGAAGCTGTATTCTTAATATTATAATATATTATACCTAACTATCAATTATCATGAAGGGACCAAAATGTTATAAATTTAAGGCAAGAAAGTTGACGACTTTTGAATTTTGTTTACAGTCCTATTTTTAGCAATAGAAGTTTTTCAGTTGTACCATTCCGAATCGAAATTATATATTTTGTATTATTTTGACTTTTTGATACTCAAGTAATTCTTTAACCGATTATCATAAATCAGAAGAAAATTCATAACTTTTTTTTCGTTTTGATGTATGTTAAACTTAATGAATTTCGTTCATTAAAATTATAATAATCAACGTTCTTTTAATACTAATATTTATTAAACACATTTACATAGTACAGTGTAGTAAAAATATTTTTAATGACATTTAAAAATTATTCATTTTTACAATATCTCTTTTTTTTTTAAATAAAACAAAAAATATAAATTTTATCTTCTGGGTAATATTTGATTTAATAAATGCGTATAAAAATATAATTGTATTATTAAAAATATTGTATTTTAATATTTAATCTAAACATATTTTAATTGTTTAAATTAGTTTCAATTTAAATTTTTAAAGAAGGAGTGGTAAGTTTTTTTTTTAAATCGAATTCTTTATTCGCAACGAGAATTTTATTATTTTATAAACTATTTTAATTTATTAATTTTTATCGTAAAAAATTATTATTACGTAAATAGATATAACTTGAAAATTAATTCGTTCGCTGATACTGACGCGTAATACACGAAGATTAATTTAAATAGAATAAAAACAAATATTTCCTACTTATTTGAATATTATTTTAAAATATATTTTATTCTTTTGATGCGCACTTCTATTGTTTTAAACGTGGCTTATAATGTTAAAAGCAGACTGAGAATTGTTTCGAGAACAAAAGTAAACTCATGTCTACCCTATCCCTCATCCAGAATTCCTCTGTGTGCACATTACAGATATTTATATTAAATTAGTAAATATTATACTAATATGTGTAATGTGTAATGTGGGAGTTTAAATTATTATTCATTTATCTGTTGGTTTGTACAAAATTCAGGGTGTATCACTAGTAAAATTTTAACTCCAAAATGTTTAAATCTACTATTTTTTTTTATACAAATATATATATATATATATATATATATATATAAATATAATATATATAATAATATTTTACGTGGCTAGGTGAGGCGACCGTGCCTAATCTGCGGAAACGCACTGAGCGTACGTACCGGCCGCAGTTGCTAGCTCCCGGATGGGTAACCACCCGGGATTTTTAGCAACATATCCTTGTCACACATACACAAACACGTGTTACAACCCTACCCACTTAAAAACCTATAAACAAACATACAAAAATAACCCCTACCGTACCGCCCCACACCCAATGGCCAATGTTGCCGTGGGTTCTTCTGACAAAAAAAAAAAAATAATAATAATAATAATAATAATATTATAATTAAATCAGCTATATAAATAAAAGCGATTTTGTACGATTAAAATCATTTTATTTTTGGTGGCTCGGCAAGTACCAACTGATAATACCGTAGTCGAACAAATAAAATGGCACACGATATACCCATAAACTTGATACTAAATACACTGTGTACTTAACTAGATTTATGAGATATTGAAATTATATTGATATATTACTGTGTACTTGGAAAATATGTGCATGCCTTTGGTGTTCAAACAATTCGACCAAACAGAATCATCGTGACATAAACATAATAACATTGTAACAGCTATAAATTTCACGTTGCGGGTTTACATTATGTGTACCGTTCTAACTGCAAGACTACTATGTTTCTTAGTCATGCATTAAATTCCAGTACAAAATGTAGGGGATGGTATTTAGCGTCAATTCTAGTACTTGTAGTTTACGCCGTTAATCGGTACATTTAAGTGCGTAAGTAGTTTTTGTAAGAATTAAAAATAAAACAACATTTATTTTCATCACATACAAGTATCAATTGTAATCGGAACTACGGCAGAAAAGGAAATGGTATAGTATTATACAATTTGTGCCTCACTTCAAATTTAAATATTATTGCCTATTGGACTTTACCCGATTATCGTACCAAGCACAGAGCTTACATTAGTAAAAGCACATAAAAAGTGAAGAAATAAATATTTAATGGCATGAACAATTATTGTACATTGAGTTTTATTTTTTATGATTTTTACATATTGTATAATTAATTAAAATATTACTAATTCATACTACACAAAATACGTACACTTACAATAATTATAGTTAATGGTTTTAATTTAGGTAAATACTTATATTCAAATATTTTTCTTGAACGGTGTCCGTTAAAATTAATTCGATTGATACATAAAATGCATATGTTTTCACGAATAAGTAAAAAAATAAATGAATATTAATTATTTTAAAGTGGTTCAAATTACAATTTTGGTCGGTACAAGATTTTGGCGGTTACGTCATATGTCGTTTTATCTCGATTTATGTCGTGTGAATTACAATTACATTACAATGTGTCGCAAATTACATACGCCCTAAAATATTGTGATATTAATAATATGTTAAATGAAAGCTTGCACACTATTCTGTGGAATACTCGACGGCGGTGCGATGATGGACAAGAATATTATGCTTATTCACATAACAACAATAATATTCTACATATGTATGTTCTACAAATTAGTATGAATAATACGTCGGTGACGTGAAATTATAGTATTATACGTATCATACAGCAGCTCGAGTAGTTAAATCAACCGACATCGTTAATATCCGTCCGTCCTTCTCTTTTTGTAAATACACTTTCCACCGTCACGTCATTACATTCACGAATGAATATATTATTATTATTATTGTGTGCGATGATGTGCGTCCGTCTCTATCGTCCAGTGGACTGTGTCTTTACCAGCTGCTGCCTTCAGTCTTGATTTACTGAACTTTATCGTATCATAATCGGTGCAACCGTAGGGCGATTTCGGTATTATGATATTATAGAGATTAATCAATTACGAACAGAATTATCGTCCAAAGAATGTTGGGAGCATAATGTACATGTATAACCGAACCATGTATAACATTCACAATCAAACATATTATAATTGTGTGCGATGTACATCATCAGTCTCTCTCGTCCCACGGTTTGTACCTAACACAATCTTATAACCACTGTTAACCAAGCTTCTGTCTTCCGTCTCGGTTTACAGAATGTTATTGTATCATAACTAGTACATCCGAAGGGCAATCTCATTATTATATAAAGATTAATTAATTAATTAATCAATTAATAACAGAATGTTCATCTATAAAGGTTGTGGCGTGTGACCATCGACTGCCAGTGTACCA
The DNA here is from genome assembly GCF_037042655.1 of Diuraphis noxia. Taxonomy (NCBI): domain Eukaryota; kingdom Metazoa; phylum Arthropoda; class Insecta; order Hemiptera; family Aphididae; genus Diuraphis; species Diuraphis noxia. Next base: position 103,987,515 of record NW_028301711.1, on the reverse strand, counting down.
TTACACGTGCTACATCGACTGCAAAATTATCTAATACAACACCAATATCGACAATATCAAATATAGAAAAAAACAAGATCTCATAAAATATTTTAAAACTAGACTTCAGAAGTCGCGTTGACCATAAGTCATGATGAGTTGATTTTCTCGGCAAAAAACTTCGGATACCTATAGCGATCAAGTTTGAACACTTAAGCGAGTTAATTTTTAATTTGAGGGACAAACCAATTTGTTTTCATTATCAGGCCATTTTTTTTCATTACCACAGCTACTAGAGTAGTTAAATCACCGTATTAATATCTGTCCGCCACTTTCTATGGGTATTTATACTATCTACTCTATGGATACGCTCTACCGTAACTTTCCATTCACGAGCGATCATACTATAGTTTTTAAAAATATATTTTATTTTTTTATGCATCAGCCATCGGTGTGTTTGTAAATTTTATGACAGCTTGACAAGACACGCGAAATAATATTATATGGGGCTAAAGTACACTCTGCCACCACCCTACCCCCTCTACCAACCAAAATAGCACCACTTAGTTCAACTCTACTATTCTAATGGCTTATTTAAATAGTAATTATAATATATTATGTGACTATGTAGTTGATTTATTTTTCAATTCACCAGACTTGAAACTATTTTTTTCAAATCAACATAACAACAATCATTAAAACGAGTGATCATGAAACCATCAACCAAACGCGTCTTATTAGAAACTTCTTAATGAATTTATAATTTATATACGAGTAATATATGTCCTACATCGGCGTATAAGCAGTTCTTATGGGCCATTGAACAGAGTTATTTAAAAAACCCACTGTACATAATAACAAATTGTTCGGAGGAATCGCAGTATTTTTCGAACCTATATCGCTGAGAAATTCGTTTTTCACGTTCGAATATAATAACAATAGGTAGATACTTTGCCACGAAAAACTTTAAAACTTAAAGCGATGTTCCGGACATAATAATTTAGCTCATTGTTTGAATATAATCAATATTTAATTTCCATACAGTTCATCTATTAAACATGACGAATTTTTATTGTATATTATATAATAATATGTATGTATACACCTATGTGTATTATTACAAAATTTCTATACACACGTCATCATAAAGAGTTGACGTTGTAAATAATTTTGTGAAATTTTCATTTCAAATCAAAGGCAGAACAATCGACTTCCACGTATACCGAGTTTGTGAACCAAACACAAAAACAAAAACAAAAATAAAAATGAATAAATAAAAAAACATAATTTAAAAGTTCTTCTTTTTGTTTTTTTGAGGAAATATCGACTCTTGTGGCCAGTATATGTAATGTGTAATCACATAAACGTAAATGTATCGTATTATTCATTGTTCATATTATTATGTATTATATACTTGCCTATAATGTGAACTGATAAAATATAAAATAATATTAGTAAATTAGTTTATTATATCCATTTATACCATAGTAGATAGATTAAATAAATTATAGTTACAAAATATACTTCAAAAATTGGAGTTTCCATTTTAAAAATCACTTTTTATAAAATCATCTTTAATTAAAAGATTATAATTAAAAAAAAAATTTGAAAGGACTTATCAGGGTGAAACTTTCTAACTGATCGCTTCAACAATCAACCACACTATTACATTATAATAATCATTATGCTAATCATTATCGAATGACACATCGATTAATTAAATAGGCTTTTTTTTAAGAAACCAGCTTTTTATTTATTGTTATTATTTTTTTTCTTTTTACTCGAATTCATAGGGCATTTGAGCTTTAAGTAATTGTATGCTGCTTGGTCTGATTGGATTCAGTTAAATTAATTTGCCAAAGAAATCGGGGAGTGCCATTTCTACAACGGACGAAAAAATCGACAAAAGGAATAATTTCTTTGTATTATTTGTATTTTTGTTTTTTTGTACGCTCCAAAAACGAAATAATTTATAGTATAAATATTTGTATTTACCAAGTAGGAAAATAATATAAACTTATATTGTAGGTATTTGATTTTTTTAATGTAAGCATAAAATTAATGTTACAATAGGGGAAAAATGTGTAATAAAAAAAAAAAAAACAAACAAAACGGTTTCATTATAATTTTTAAAAGGACCACTGAGTATATATAGTTTTACTATCGATCTTAGAACATATTTCCAAACCAACGTTTGTGTATCATATATTTGATATCGAAGGACCGTTATGTGTACCTACATTACTTGCATAATATCTATAGGTTATTTTTAAAATTAAGAAAAATTAAGTCCTCAGCTTATATCTGGTCCTACGTCAGATACCATTATTTTAAACCGTATAATGAAAGAAGTTACACTAAGTACCCTCAGAATAAGTCAGGCAAAGATCTGACCGAGTGGTAAAGATCGATCCTTTATTATAAGCCCATAATAAAACGACAGTCAAGCACATTGTCATCCACTGTCCAAATAAACTTACAAAGTCCAGACATTAGTTATCAGAACATAATTAATATGAAACATTCAGCCGATTAGTAAATAACAATTTAAAATATTATCACATTTGAAAAATAAAAAACCGAAATTTATCAATTAATCGTCTGTTGTAAGGAAAAAAAAATAAAAAAAGATACATAAATTATTTTCATATTGATTATAAAGATTATTATAGGCGGATAATAAACGATATAATTTTTATATGGTGTATCATTAACTTCATCAATCATTATAATACTAAATCGAGAGTAGAAAAAACTCCATCAATATAAACGATAATAATAATATCTCACATTAAAATAATATAATATTATGGTTAATGGTGTTTATAATTATTTTTTTTCTCATAGTAATCGAATTTTTTTCGCAACCATTAGAAAAAAATGCTGATGGGAAATTAGCGAAACGATGCACATTTTATTTAACGATTTAAGTCAAATTAATATGGTTAAAGGTAAACTATAATGATGATATACAATGAGTTTTATTCTGCAATAAAATGATATTATCAACTTGGGATAATAATTCACTAGAACTAGGTACCCATTATATAGAATAGATGTTCGTTTGTCAACAAAATATAGGCATTAATATATTATTGAAAAAAACAACTTAGAGTTTTTAATTAATAAAATAAACTATTAATTAAGGTTTTGATGAGTAGTGTTAACGCTAAATATCCGGGCATATTGCATAATTATTTATTTGTTTTATAACATTTGTGGACTCCCCCCTCCCCTTATATTTATGCGCTTAAATGTCAAATTTAATAATATACAATATCGCAGTTCACCGAAATCGCGTCTTCGTCGTAATTAACTTATAAACTGAAAAGATTAAACAATTTACGAATAATACTTATATTCAAAGCATAACTACGCCAAAAAATTGTATTATATCATTACGATGAGTACCTACACGGAAAACGAAATTCAGCCCGAGAAATCGGTCGGATTAGGTAAACACCACCGGCGCATATGACGACGTATTATTTTCGAACACTGCTCTGGATTGCGGTCTGTGCAGCACTATACTCAGCACGCTAATGCATATTATAATTCTGATCTCTACATAATGCACATTGTGCGCAAAGTAGGCGAGTGTACAGTGTACACAATATATGTATTACCACCGAGTAAATGTATAATATCATTTCGTACAGACTGCATGACTTTTTACGACCAGTCTCCGTTTTCTTTTGTTCGGACGCAGTTCTACGCTTTTCCGACGTGTTCCGATTGGGCGCGCGCACGCACACACACACATATTTCTATACAAGCTGATGAATGTTGGTTGCATAATGATCGTACGCATGACCTTTACGACGGGAGAGTGACGGCGCAACGAGAGCTGGTGGGAGAGACTTAGTGAGAGAAAGAGAGACAAATTATATCTCGTCGGCGGCAGACAGCTTGGGCATTGCATACACACACAAAGGTAAAATATTCATTGCAAGTCCGTTATTATTTTTGTTGTGTAGGTACAACGAGAGCGAGCTCGTACACCGACGGATGCTGCTGCTGCTGTTGCTGCGACGAGACTGCCCGTGAAAGTCCGCCGCCCTTGAAACCGAAACGCAGTTTCAGGTCATCCGCGCACTGCGCACGCTCGTGGAAACAATATTATTCCAACGTGCACAGCGGTTAGGTATTTACCTGCGGTATACCCGAGTGGTGGTAATTATTATTTTCTTTCCCAAGCATATTATATTCTTCGCCCGGTCGTCAAGGTCCGTGTCGCGTATTTATAATACGCGCGCCGTGAAAGGGCTACGGCGGAATCGTTTTTGCTGCCACTTCTGTTCATCTCGCCTGCTCACCGGCACACAACCGTTAACGTGATACCTACATGTAGCACATTACACCTCGAGTACTTTTATAATAATATTATAATCGCTGTAATATAATATTATATGAAGTCTCAGAGCTTTGTATTTTTGAAGAAAAAAAATATTAAATATTTTGTATTAATTATGTCATCACATTTCAACACAAGATAAAAAAAAAATATAGGTACTACCTATACACGCAGCTAGTAGTTGGTTTTAACGATTTAAAAAAAAAAAAACAATATTTTAATTATGACAATAACCTCCGTTAAGAGGTATGATAGCAATCGCTAAACAGTGGTGTATTTATAGACAAAACAGCGTAGGACTTTGCTCAGACAGATTTCAATATTAAAAACTAGTTTGGATCATCGAACAATTTACTATGTTTTAATGGAACCAACTGATGATATATTTTGTTTTTTTTTTCAACTGAAATATCAATGAAAAAATTATTTTTTTATAATTAACAGTTATTTCGAAATTAACAATTAAATTTACTTTAAATTTTGGCCTACTCAAGCCTTAAAGCTTCGTCTGGTTATTTCACCTTTGAGTATCTTTTGAGCATCATGCAAATAATATTTATAAAATGCAAAAAAAAAATATTCCAATAAAAAATAAACAATTTATCAGACGAGAGATACAATTTTCATATTAATGTCAACTTAATTGTCACATTATGGCGAATTCCCTGCAATTAATATCATATTAATAATTAAAAATTATTTTCTTATTCGAATAATATTTTTTTTTCCTTTAAATTAATTGCTGAATTCAGTTAGGTTAAATATAGTACATATGTACATCATCATGACGTGTATCTTCGGTTTTCGCGATTTTCAATCAAACTCGATTAGCAATCGGTCCGAAAAATATAACACGCATTCAATCTGAATTTAAACCAAACGTTCCATAAGAATAAATAATTTTATTCTAAAACGTTAGGTATTACACTTACTGCATACATTTTTTTTTTTAATATTATTTATTTTAAATGTGTGTTTTAAATTCCATAATATGTTGCTGTATACGCACTTTAAGACGAGAAGTTATTACTCTAAGGTAAATAATTTTATGGAACTCAACGTATGCTTTTCTCAAGACTTCGTCAGCTGGTGACTTTTTGTATGACCCACGAAACCCGCTAAAACGATTTCACTTTTTTTGTAGAACAAATTTATAATCTTGTTACCATATTTTTTCACTCATAAACATTTTGATTTATGTAAGAACTAGGTAGACTAACTTAAATACTATAATATGTTTGAAAACCTCACTCAATATTGCGGGCGCCCGGGAATTGGGCCACAATTCACCTTTTTTTTCAAAGGTATTCGGTAATTAGGCCACTAAAATTTTATATTTATTACAGGTAGGCCCGGTAATTGGGCCACTAAAATTTTATATTTATAATAGGAAGACCCGGTGATTGGGCCACTATTACATTTTAAATTGTAATAAAATAATATTTAAGAGGATGTCAGCGCACTATATTTTTCTCTCTCTGGTCCACGCGCAACATAAACAAAATGCATTTGCGCAGAATCATTTTTTCTATGAATTTACAACATTATTTTGTTTATTTTGAAAGTCAAATAACAATAAAATATAAAATCGATATGTCATTCCCTCAAAAATATTATTATCTATCTTTTTTGTATAATGGGTGATTTTACTCTACGATTACTAAAAAATATAGAAAAAATGATTCTGTGTAAATGCGTTTTGTGTATATTGTTTTACGCGTGGACCAGACAGCCTTTGTATTATATTTTTATGTACCTATTAGAAAATATTTTTTTCATATTATTTTATTTTTGACTAACTTTATGGTCCTTATATTATATTTGTAAAATGAGTATTGGCATTCTTTATAAAAATTATTTCATATTTGACTAATTTTAAGGACCTTGTTGTATATTAAATTAGTTAAATCTGTATGAAAGTATCTAAAAAAAATATTAATTATTTGACGAATTGTATTTTTATATGTAGAAACAATAATAATTAGTTAATAAACATTATATATTCGTATTAATAGTATAATTTGTGTGCTATACTTTTATGGACGATCTCCGGGTACACTTTAAAAATATATATTTAATTTGTGGCCCAATCTCTGGGTAGTAAAATGTAAACAAATATTTTATACGAAACAGGTAGTTAAAATGTGGCCCAATTCCCGGGCGCCCTATATTGCATCGTCTCAAATAAATCCAAACGTTGAAAAACGGATTAAATATGTAATCACATTTAACTATTTTTTTCTTTTTACACGTAGTTAGAGCCCTGACATAAAATATATAGGTAGGTATATACTCGTATTATAATATTAATATATACATTTTTTTTTTACAATATTTTATTCGTTTATTAATACAGCAGCACGCATAGGTATTATGATGTAACATTCGATGTTATTTTTTGTTTTTATTTGTGAAAACACGCGACCCTTGAGAATATAATACAATATTTAAAGTGGTCATAGATCTCAAAGAGTGAAGATGCGTGGAATAAAATATTCTATAGGTTATAACTTATAATACAATCCCACGGTTCGTTGAATCGAACACAAGTAAAGTTAGCCCCAACCAAATGATAATAGGTAGTTAGCTGCACTAATTAAAAATGTTTAATTCGAGATTAATCAGTAAGTACAATTAACGGGTAAGTATAAATGGTAAACAATGGACGGAAAAAAAATGAAAATTCCAACAGTTATAAGTTTATAACACATTTAGGTATATCTGCTATTACGTAGGTACCTAGTTGACAACATTGTTTGTCCAAGCACATCTACAATTTAAAATTGGTGCCTCCGAAATTATTCTGATTTGAATTTATTAATAATTAAATAATGTCATGCAAATCATACAATCATACAGTTGAAATAATATATCTTTAGACCGTAACGAATCAGGTTTGTAATGAAATATCAGCTATATGGCAACACGTGTGGGACAATAATGAACCGATATTATTAATGCGTTGCACTGCAATCTGGTAAATCGTACACAAACGTCACAAGCGACTATGATAATAATAGTTTCATCGTTCATAGATATTACGCAAATAACGTAGTTATAGGTATGTATTATAATATTATAGTTACAGTAGTTGCGCACTTATATCGATTTTCTTTTAATATGATCATATGTATTATATAGATTAAAAAAACGCAAGCATTATCAGAAAGTGAATGGTAACCTGCATTCTATATTATGTATTTGTTGGACACGCACCCGATACTAATATTATATACATTTTCAGCGTAGTTTCGCAAAACAATAAGTATGGACGTCAATTTAGGTGAAATATGACTATTGTAATATACAAAAACGTGTAATTGTATGTACTTCGCTGGAATACAATTATACAAATAAATTGTTAAACATAATATTTTCCATTTATATACGGTAAATTAAAAACAAAAATCGTCTTGTGTTTGCATTAAAAATTTAGATTTTGTGGAGTATAATGGTCTTAAAACATTAAGTATAGGTTTATTTTATTTTCGACTGTCTCTAACTCGTTGGTCCTTCTACAACCGTCAAAACAATCTCTACAATGGTTATACTCATTACTCAGTGTATATAAAATAAATATAATATAATGATCTGCTATTTATACAATATTCACGATGACGTAAATCGATACACAGCAAATATAATGCATTATTTCTCATAGGGTGATGCGTACTATATTCTAAAATTAGTCTCAGAATAAATAATAATAAATGCGCCACGGTGAAAAAATCTTTGGAAATAAATTGATCTCAAAGTGAATTATGAGTAAACGGTTGATTTTACCGATAAATGTCAGATAAATACTTCTTCGATTTTACCTGTATAGATAAATACAGAAGAACTCGTTACATATGCTTTATCAATCATCTGCAAGACACTGGAATAGACAACATAAATGGAGGTAAAGTTTTTTTTCGGATTGTCCTTTGAAGTTAAAAGGTTTACTAGTGTTTATTATAAAACGACGATTAGATGATATAGATGAATTGTCCGAAAAGCTGGTAATAATCTTTGAATGGCTAGACAATTTAGTTTCCACAGCAGCGATACGACAGCCATTCTTATATAGGTAGAGCTCTCGTCCCAGATTATATAATAAATCGTTTGCTGTGGGAGACGAACCTTGCAAAAAAAAAAAAAAGGGCAGTGAATTGTCCTTGTACTGACTTAGAGATATGTCTTGGGACTGACGGTGACATCCTGCAGGCGCCGATCGAAATAATTACCTTAACATTATGCAGCCTGCTGCAGCAGCACTGTTTGTCGGTCTTTGTATGTCAAAACCTCAAAACCGATGACATAACATGAATATGCAGCTGTCACAGTCCGCCATCACGACAATACGACAACGGCGGTGTGATAGAATCTTGATGATAATAATAATTATCATGTCGACAACAACTATCATCGTTTATAATAATCATAAATAATAATTACGCATGGATCGTAGTGAATACCAGTTATTAAAGTGGTTAAAAGTAATTATGAGTTATGGTATCTCACACCGACATATTATTAGGTAGTTAAACTACTTAAAAGTAAAAAATAAAAATAAAAAACGATAAATAAATAATACATCGAAACAATAATTTGTTTTAATAATAAAAATTGATAAAATTAATTCTCTTTATCTGAGCCAGCAACCGCATCTAATCACAATTTATGATAACTAGTACAAACTTCGTTCTCAAAAAATTGAGTACATAAATATTTCATTCATATATTGACTACGACATTATAATACGTAATTTGGTCAATTACAGATCAGCATACTGAAAACTAAACAATCATCATGTAAACGCGAACACGATTTTTTACAATATGTCTTTATCGACTGATAATTCTTCAATAAGTATTGCACACACATTACCTAATACATCTACGTTGTTCACTTCAACATCATAATATTGTATTGGATTAAAATATGTTATACCCACTCTAGTTTTGAGCACACACTTAACTGTTATTATCCAAACATAAAAATACTGTTTGGACATCAATCATCATTGCTGAAAATAATCAGAAATTCAGAAATTCAATAATGTATTATTGTTTCACTCTCGCCCTATACAGATAATATTTATGCTATAATAATATAATGTTGGAATTGTAAACCGTCTATGTTTTATTGATTTATAATCGCGCAGTGCATTCAGTATTATCAGAAATATCATTATTAAATCAACAACACGGTAAACAAATCCGTCAAATGATTACCGCCTACACATGTATGATTCCAATTCCATTAAACACGTCCAATGTTAATGCGCATGCAAGTAATAGAAATAATAATAGAAATTTGGCAGCAAAAAAAAATCATCCTTACGTTTGGTCACAACTTGTTTATTTACAATACCTTTCATAACCAATGTAAATCAAAGTACCTCATAATATGATATAACTGCAATGTGTCAATAAATTAATTAATAACACGGTCGAATGGCGTTAAACTTCATAGAAAAAAATGTATCTTTATTCTCCTCGAGATTGAGGTCAAGTCACGATAGTATTAATATCTCGTGGTTAGAAAAGCATCAACCGGTAATGAACTATTATAATATTATAAATAAATTATGATAACAAAATAAATAATTTTAATGAATATAAATAAAAACATTTACATGTTTCCCAATTTTGAGTGCTATAAATATAGCATATAATTGGATGTATTTAAACGCATATTAAAGTGATAAAATAAGTTCCTTTTGATCGCATCAACTTTCAAGCTACATAGTTGTACAACTATAGTTTATTTCTTTATATTTAATACCCAATCTATGTATATAACATATTATATTCTAAATAGTTAACACTATAATTTGTAAACGTTTGAAGAATAAATAATTAATTCACGGCCGTTTAGCAGGTGGTATAGTCAGACACGGATCAAGAAACCTGAATAGGGAGGGGCCCATTATTCATTATTTTTTAGAAACAGTGGTGACTACAATTGTAGTACGTACATAAACATACTTTTATAATCGTGGATAAAATTTTAGATTTAATGGCAATATTAACAATTTTAAATTTATAGACATCTCGATGAGTATTATGAAATATTTTTACTAAATAAATAAATACTTAAAATATAAAATTTAAAATTTAAAAAGCAGAGATGATGAGCCCATACCTTCCCCCCGATCAAGCATCTGCTATTAGCTGCAGTACATCCAAATCTAACGACCTTACTTATGACTTCCATAACACAAAAATCAAATTATATTGAATGATAAAATATATTGTATATTGTACGTATATAGGTGATAAACGAAAAAAAGCTATTTTATTGGCGGCTAAGAAGAGGCCAAGTACCTTCACCCGAAGTTTACTCGAGTATTCGAACGGTATGCAAATCGCGTTTTACTGAGTCCGCCCTCAGATATAACTAACGCCGAATAAAATCAATCGCTTCCGTTAGTATCGTTACCCGGTAATCGGTTCCTGCACAACGACCAGGTTATTTTTACTATTGTCATTGTTTTTGTGTATATGTTTGTGCGATGACAATAATCGCGTTTGATCTCGAAATCATTAGTGGTGGTTCTCACGCGATAAAACGCTTTTTCTCAACTCCACCGTCCTAATCGTCGACGTATCGTGCTTAAACGAAAACTGAAATAACGGGAGCGATTGCAGGCCGATATATTGTCATATCGAGCTATCTGGGAAAAACTGCCAAATGGCGTTGAAAAGACTTAAAAGTTATTAGGTACTTATTATTATGGAAAACAAATCACGATTAAATTTGTCAGCTTTTTCTGTCGAGCCAATCAGCAGGTGCTAGTAAGTCGTGTTTACTTAGATATTTTCAAAATATACAAGTCAAATTGTTTTTTCTTAGATTTATTATTATTACTAGAAACACGATTATAAAGAATAAAATATTTCTACATAATTACGATAAAAACAAAAACATGTTGTTGTCATAAAAAGATAGTTATTAAGAATGAATGCTAAACGTTTAACATTATAAAAATCGAATTTATTGAAAATTTTTGTTTTCGTACAGTAATCATTGATAAATCAACGATTGCCACAATATTGGCTATCCAGTTACATTATTGTCTCCCCCCCCCCCACAACAAACACACATTATACCTGTGTAATATTTTCTGTGGTGGTATTCTATGAGAGAATGGCATGTCACAGTCATTATGTTTTCATATTTAAAATTTTATAGATTAATGCATTGTTTAGTAATAACAACAGCAATTTAAAAACCATTGTACAAAAACAAAATACATATAATATTATAATCATGGGATATTAAAATTTTATAAATAATAAATTGTTGTAGGAATATTAAAACGAATAGTATAATGACAATATTTTTCTTCCCTTCCCTCTTTTGTCATTAAGGCGAGGCTGTCCTGCACACCATGCACGTCCCAGCGTCTTATTTTAAACGTCATCACGACGCCTTGGCCTAAATACTGCACGCAGGACAATTCTTTGGCTATACTTACATATAGTTTATACGATTTATTATTAAAATATTATATTTATATGCCTCGTTCTCTAAGTACTCTTCGAGACTTTCTATTTCACACTAGTCCTGAAAATGTTTTGGAGCCACCCACGCGTTTTCGTTATGGTGGCTATACCGTCATCGATATAATACTTTCGTGCTCAAATCACTCGAATTATGACTTTCATATTATTATTAAAACCGTTTCAGACACGGCTGTCAATTCATTTAACGGTCGCCAGTGTCACCTCGTAACGGCGTAGACTAAGTCGCAAAGTAAGTATAGGAAATGCGGAAATTAGATGTACGATGCGAAAACTAATGTTTTAAAACTATGCTATAATTCTTCGGTTCCTAGCATTAAGAACATAGCACTCTACACCCCCACGTCGCGCTATAGATGACATAAATTGAACCGAATGGCATATGCATGGTTGCAAAAGTTTTAAGATTGACTTTGCAACTACATTTTAAGTGACACAAATCGAAAAGAGAGTATAGATGATAGGCTCGTGTGACAACGAATTAAATAATTACGCAAGTTTTAAATTCAGCAGCTATTCTACGTTAAATATTGCTTATAACAACGATCTTAGTAATATATTATCAGGTTAACTAATAATAATAATAATAATAATAATAATAATGATGATGATGATAATAATATACTCGAATAATCAAATTGTGTTTGATTACAACAGCGGTTCCCAAACTTTTTTTGTTCGATGAGCCCTTTTTTGGAACAAATACAGCCACAGTGCTCTGCTGTGAATTCATAAAGACAGGAAAAAAATCTCTCATTATAACGAATTTTCGAAAAAAATTTCTATACATTTTAAATTACTTATTGTGAGCCGTAGATCGCGGTTCCCTTAGAATGTGCTCACGGTGCACAGCTTGGGACCCGCTGGATTAAAACATTGAAGTTTTATAACAACACAAAATTATAGTTTTAGATACCAAGGTATCTATTTTTGAAATGTAAAATAATAATTCTCATTATACTTATGTGTTTTAACTGACGATTTTTTTTCCGACCAACTGATGAAATCGTCTGCAAATGTATACTATTACTATGTAGATGGACTTAAATTAATCGTTAACGTGATAGCTTACTTCATGTAACGGGAAACGGGTTTACCATCAGTCCTCCTCAACCCACCAATATAATATTCATATGAACCTGGAACGGGAAACTAGAAGGAAAATTTACTCTCTTTTCACTCCTCATCACTACATAGTACATACATTTGGCGGCTAGAGTAGACTACGCTAGAGTACGCTTATCAGTCCGGGTGATTGTTTTTTTTTTTTTGAACACATATCGTATAAAATATAAAACCAGTGCTGTAGTAGAGGGTATACGGTGGTATATGCCGTATACTTTCTGGTTATTTCTAATAAACTCCATATATACCTTTTGATTAAGGTTGTATACTCTCTGTTGTAGTGAAATTACAAAATATGAAATAATATAAAGATAAAAGTCATTAGGTATATAGGTTTATCAAAATTAATGTAAAAAAAAAAAAAATTGTATATATAAATTTTACATCCCCCTTTATAGAAATGTCTCCCCATAATATTATTGAGTTGTAATTACTTTTAGGCTAATGACCTGGGATGTTGAGGCCTTTTATTCCAATAAAAAAAAAAGTCATTAGATTATTATTAATATTTTTATTTTTGATAGAAAAACTAAGAATGTTAAGAATCACTTAAGATAGACAATTTGTATAAAACATACATTTATATATATGTATATAATTATATATATATATATTGGGTGATTGACGGCAATGTACTGTAGAATATTTTTCAATAAATTAATTTATAAAAAAAATTTTAGTTTTAATTTTAATTTGCACAAATAATGTATGTGTGTTGTGTTATTTACCCTCTACCAAAATGATACCTAATGATAGTATAAATGTTTAATATTATAACTCATAGTATACCCTCTGCTTTTTTTAGGACTACAGTACTGTATAAAACGTTTAATCTTTGAATTTATCATCGACTGTATATATTATTATATGGATATTAACCACGCACAATAAATAATTATAAACATCGACTTTTCTCTGAGATATCGAATTCGTATGTAAATCGGTGTTTTGAAGATCAGCTTGAATCAACAAATATTAATTTTATTATGTCGATCGTCGACAAAGGATAATATTATATTATAATATAGTCGTATATTAATTCATATTATTGTTTACACGATGCAAAATATATTATGTGCATGTGCATTCACACGTCGACAACGAGCGTATACCTACAGGTTTATACAGTAGTGACATTTATGAATATTTCAAAGAATTTTCAATTTAAAATCAAACGCAATTATGTAGATACCAACTATATAACTGCCCGGTACTATGATATTAATTATTGTATTATTTGCTTGTATAGTTATTTTACGTTCTGGCTAATTGATTTACAATTACCAATGGTCTTTTGATCTAAAAGTCTACACCGAAGTAATTCAATTTACAACAGTTTATCAACTAACGGCTAACCTTAGGGGTTGCCTAACCAGTAGTGTAGTACTAGTTTAAAATGTTTGAAAACTACCCCCCCCCTCCACACAAAGGCCGTATTTATGAAAAATTAATATTATATTAAAGTGCTATTATGTTATTTTATCCTTCACATTTCTATAATGTTGTTATAAGGATTAATTAATTCTGAATGACAAATCTCTTCTTCCCGTAAGTTACTTATGGGATACTTTTTATTTATACTAAGTTATAAGTACATCGAAATACAAAATTAAAAGAAAAAAATTCATAGCTAACCACTTGTGACAAACCAAATCATCGATAGTTACTTATTCAGAGTATATGCATAGTATCTGCGCATAATATCTGACTTCGATTGAACTTATTTTCACTCTGTTTACACACGTGAAAGATGAAGTAATGAGAATCTAGACTTTGGTTTTAGGGTAAGTTTCTAAAATAGGTTAGGATAGAAATTCGCTCTAATCACAACGTGTGATTGTCGTAAGAAAAAATGTGAAATTTGTTTTTTTTCTTTTTGATGAGGGGGCACTAAGACCAAAATTAAATGAAGGGGAGTGGAGATGGTAGACACGTTTCTACACATTTTCTACAAAATATATTTAAAAAATATGTTATTTTCGTATTATTAGCTATAGTAAATCATGATACGTATATATTGCGTATACATATGACATTTTTGTAAATATTATTTAATGAAATTCAAATTTACTGTGGACCAAATTCCAATATTTGAGGAACAACAAAGTATGCTTCATCTGTTGCCGCTTGTGCACGCCTATGATGTGTGAATCGCTATGTACCTACATTATGTTCGGGTGAGTAAATTTAAAAGTAACATTTTAGGAGACTGATTTCGATTTTTTTATTTGTGTTAAAAAAAATGTCATCGCGTCTTCGTCCTCCGCGTAACGAATATATATATAATATATATAGTATATAGTTTATATATTATATACTAACCCCGTAGCTGAGGGATCGCATATTCATCTCATCGTAACATTTGTAATTTTGTAAATAATAACATTATACATAGATACCGAGTACATTTTTCTAATGTAGGACATTTTTATTAAAAAAAGTGATACCTATATTCTTTCAAAGTATTTTATATTTATTTATTTTGTTTTTGGTTAGTCGTTGTGAAATAGCATTTTTTCTAAAAATTATATTTTTGTCCTTTTTAAAAAAAAAAAAGTTTTCCGCTTTTACATTTACCGCCTTCAACACATATTTATTAGCGAGTGGGGGATTGTCCCACCACTAATAATTGTCGTTGTTATTGTTATCAATAAACGATGGGAGTCAGAGGAGAAGTAATGCTAACGCGGTTCCTTCTCTGGCTCTTGATACAAAAGGAAAAAAAAAAACACATAATATTTTAAATTTCATCTTCAAACACAGAATATTTTTCTGAGTATTTATATAGGTCAAAATAATCAGAAGAATATTCTGCTTTCAAAGATAAAATTAAAACTGTCTTTCATGACTAGAAACCATGTAAAAAAATGTTTTCAAAATGATTTATACTTTTTGAAATAATGAGTGTACATCGATAGATCTATCACTCAGTATATATGTGCATTTTGAAAATGGGGTTGCATTCCCCGATCCGCGTCACGTTCTGCGTTACATCCACTGGCTCTCTCATGGTTGCTGTACAATTTAATTATTATAATAATGTATTATATTCATAAAAATAATAATATGATGAGTGTGTATTGTCGCACGGACGGTTCAGGAAAACTCTCCTCGGCAGATCCAACCTAACAGACAAGACGTGCTGTTTCGGGCGTCCAGGGAGACGTTTCAAAACCGACAACCGGAAACCATTAAAATTGGATTATGCACTGCAATGTAATATAATAATATTATATAAATGCATATTAATATTGCAGTGTTTGGGGTGGGCGTTCACTGAATGGTACTGGACTATTTCATGTTTAATTTACAATCAGAGGCAAATATAAAAATATTCAAACATTTGCCAATAAACATGTCTATAAGATTCGTGTAATAAAATCAACAAAAATGTATTGTAATTTATGAGTCGGAAATAATTAGCCGGTTTACGGTGAATCAAATAAATAAAAAACATATATGTATTATTACAACATTTCTAGCTCAGCAGAACGATGCAGAAAGTTATAAGACAAATATAATGCATGATAGTCAAGGAAACCATTTTTAAAATTTTGTAAAAGATACTTTTGAAAAGTATTTAAAATGCATATTAATAAGTAGATACTTGAAAAGTATAATTTTACTAGCTTAACTCAAATGCTTTTCATCACTACCCTTTTATAATCTAGTATAGTTCGGTACATTTGCGAAAATTGGTGAGTGATTTATGGGGTTCAACTCCCACCCTAAAAAAAAAAAAATGAGAGAGCAACTTTCATTTAATATACAAAGTTGTCACTGATCACTACTTTTTAAATAGTAAAAATAAAGTAACTTTAATTTAAAATATTATATTAAAAGAGCAAATAAATAAATAACAATAAAAAGTAATAGTTCACAAAAATACTAATAATATACCTAATGTAAAATATCTACATACTCGTAGATATGTATATCACACTTAGGTTTCGCGTAATGATTAAGGTAAGATTTTAGATTAGTTTTGGAAGTATAGAGATGAATGGCATTGATATGCAATTAAGTATTCTTAAATGTCAGCCCTTTATAAAATCATAGAAAAAGTCAGCCCATCGGTATTTATCTGTATTTATAATGTATGTATAAGCCATGTTACATAAACATCAATCGTCATCTATCGTTACAGTGGTCGTTGAATTCATCGATGTTTGTCAATATTAATATTATCACGATATTATGTAGGGATAAGACAATATTGCCATAACAATATTAAGCGTCATAAAGGACTATATTCGTATATTTTTTATACGCAAAAAGCACTATATTTTTTTATACCGTCTGCGAACGTTAAAAGAGTAAAATATTTTATGCAGATGTCGAAGGACTTTAAAAATGTTTATAATAAACGCGACGATGCATCTGATATTAAATTATTATAATGTGATTATATAAATACTGCCTACTACAAAAGTGTTATCATACAGGATATTAATTATTATTTTAGGTGCACAATAAATGTCTAAGACCATTACGCGACCTTTTGATCTGAAAGTATAGTCTGTGATTTAATTTACGGATTTGCACTTTACTCGTAAAGCCGGGTTTTGTTTTTACTTTATTATGGGATCCCCCCCCCAACATGGTAAGGTAAATCGAAACTACCCAACAATAAGGGGTTAATGAATAGAAAGTTGTGTGCACATAACACATCATATCAACTCCACAGGTATACCTACTTAGCAGCTATAATAGCTCCAAGTAACGTAAACGAAATAGCACACTGTAAATTAATGTAAATACGTCTTATCAGGTAGAAATAAAATTATCGACGCATTAACAACGAAATTCTTTACCTATATTATACAATGTAAAATGACGACACGATAAACCATCATGAAAATATGAACGATTGCCGGTTTTTAAGTTTAATGTACCTAATAAGGAAATAAAGTCATTTATGTACCAATTTTATTACATCCTATTATGCAGGGGAGGCGAACACACGACACGCGTGCCAAAAGTGGCACGTTTGTCAAATTCCAATTGCACGTGAAAAATTATGATAATCATAAAATGTTGATTGTAAAAAATTCGATGAAATTAATTATAATATTTCAATGTAAAATTGATTATGTTATTAAATTTATTGTGTTCTATTAATAGTATTTACAATGTTTGGGCGCGTGAAAAATTGTCAAACTTTTGATTAAAAAAATTTGGCATTAGACTTAAAAAGGTTCGTCATCCTTGCTATAATGAATAAGCGATAACATTATTTTATGTAAATATATGAACTTGCAATTATTTATAAAATACCAAATCGACACTTTCTATAAAAAAAAAAATACATACAATAAAATTGTACTGTGCTAAGTGCTTGAGTCACATATACGAGCGTTTAAATAAATAAATAAATTTTATTACACGGTACCAAACCCGGGTCACTTTAAACGGCGTTGACGTCACCGTACCGTATAATATGATTTACGGATTACTAAATATCATCACATAATATTATAATGCAAACTACATTGTAATAATATATTTTATTATGGGCTACGTACTCTTAAACGGAAATATATTTTCGAAAGCCGACGTTTATTCGCCAAAGTTTCCTCGTAATTTCCGTGGAGCGAGGAGTCCTAAACGTTACGACAGATAAGCTAGCTTTTCAAGTATGTTCGAGTCGGACCAAAGTTTTGCCAACGTATATAATACACAAACGTCATTACATTACCTTGACTCGTATAATGATATGTCTGAAGTACCTACATATGGCTGCAATCTCGTCTCGCTTTTTGCGTGTCTTCCAATAACAGTATAGTCTATCATAATTATGGAGTAATTAAAATAACTATATATTTCATATTGATGGGCCATGTTGAGTATAGATATTATGTTTATTATTTGTAGCCTATTACTACGCACCTATACATTCCGTGTAGACATCGCGTCCACCTTTTAGCGAAAAAAAAAATGCGCGTACATCGAAATTGTAAATGATATCTTATTCACATTCGTCCTCGTATAACTAGATTTAGTCGAAAATTGATGTCGACCGTTTTAGATCCATTTCGCCGTGGGTCAAGCAAAATAGTCGAATTGTAATTTTTACCTAAATTAAGTGGTCGAACTACAATCGAATAAAAAAAGGGTATTGAATAAAAATATTCAACAAAACACTATCTTTTCTTCTCGCTTAAAATGCAACCATAAACATACTAATATATATTTTTATACTATTTATAGTATAGTGCAGTGTTGTGATGTGTTTTAAATTGATAAAAAAAATATTATTTGACCCATTCAAGGATATAAATAGATGATCAATTTAACTTAATTATAATTTAAATGAATTAGTGGTGTATACGACATGATGTATTAATTACAAAGACCGGCAATAACCAAAGTTTGTTCAATTAATTTTGAAGATTTATTATATATAAAATATATATATATATATATATATATATATATATATTTATTATATATAAAAAAAATTAATCATCATACATTTTTGTCAACATTAATCAAGTTCTTTTCAAAATTACTGCAATACCTACTCACAATTTTCTTTGAATAAAATAAAATAAAATATATTATATTATGAATACATAAATTAATTCAATATTATATAGAAGAAAAATTTTATTTGATTGACAGACAATTCTACATTTATTAATTATTTAAAGTATAAACTATTAGTGATATGCTGAAAACATTGTTAATATCAAAAAGAAGGATCAAATTTGCATAAATTATAATTAACTATAAGTAAAGAGATAAGTTATTTGAATTTCACAAATTTTGTTTAAGAAGGCGTATGTATAAGTACCCACAAAATAACGAATTTGTATTTAATAGTTTCAATATTATATGTATTAAACTTGAATATTATAGTTCATATTTTATCAAATATCAAGTAAAAGGTAAACAAATTGCAATCATATTTTAACTGAAGCAGAATAAATAGGGAAATAAGTTAATTTTAATCCAAGAGAAGTCATGCAGCTAGTTTAATAATATAATATTACTAAAACAACAATTATTGTGAGACATAATTGTAGAAAAGCGCGTACAAGGTTGACTTCTAAATATCATTGTATTGGTTTAAAAATTGGTCGAACATTGTCTAGGTACCAGCAAACGTTTGTATGACATTTTGTTATTAATCAGTAACAGCATACGCAAAAAGACTCATGTTAAAATCGTAAATTCCATAAAGTTAGTTTAAATATCAAAATATTACATCCATGGGTGTTCAAATTAGCATTGTCGTCGGTTTTCGAACAAGACTCCGTAGTACCAAGGTTTTTTAACAAATTTGTTCTTGGCCATTTCGATGCTTAATTTGTTTTCAAAGTGCACTTTGAAATGGAACCCGACTGATAGCCGGTTCAGAGAACAATATTTAGCAGTGCGTTCTGTACCCAAATTAATTAAAAACATGTCAAGCAATAGAATAAGATTTAATTTAGTCGATAACCAGAATAATAATAATAATAATAATATAATAATATTGTTAAATTAAATTATAATAAATGTAGGTACCTACCTATCTAAATATTATACGAACAAAATGCACTATACAAATTTTTAGTCATAGTCATCTTATAAAAAATATGGTAATACAAATAATGTTGTTACCTATAATAATATGTCAGTTCTTGAATAACGTCAGTCAACATAATATTCTGAATATTTTAATAAATTAACTGAATTTTTATCATGTATAGTATAATATTATTTCATTTTTAATGTTTTCTATCTTGTCTTTATTTTTACAGTAGGTACCGTATTTTTAGTAAAAAAATGTATTGTAAGTTGATGTGGCGTTCTGAGGTTAGTAGGTTCAATAAATATATTCGCTATAATATTATATTATTATATTAAACATTACACAGTCATTTTATTGTAATCTTTGTCATGGACGACGTCTTTAATTTGCAAATATAATTTTTTAAGTTTGTAACTTTAATAATATTTAACAATTAAATGAACGTATTTCATATTGGTTTAATTAATTTAGATTAAAAATGAAAATGTATCATTTTTATTTATTTTAAATACATACAATTTGTGGAAGAAATTAACTATACATTTGATTTATTAAAACATGAAGCATTTTCTATTGTTGTTATATATTGCACTTATATCTAATTATTAGGAGTGGTTTGAGAGTATAGGGAAAACAAGTTCTTTAAATATTGACAAAAAATCAATTACAAATTTATAAAAAAATATAAAAAATATGAACATCACGTAAGCATTAAGTGCCAATGTGGCTGTATAATACTTAATTACCTAATAATATATTATGTATTATGCAATACACACTTATAAATTATATAATATTATAGGTATAATGATGACTATAAAATTGATATATTATAATGACTATAAAATTCATATTTTTTTATTCGATACCCCGGAGTGATATTAAGTATTTGCATTTGACCTTATATAATTTACTTCAAAACTATTATAACTAATATTGTTCAGAAATTTTTTCCAAGAATAAAAATTGTTTAAAGAAACGGTATTATCACTCATTATGCGAATACGCATAAAGGTACTGTTTCATTATGAAAACAGTTTTTTTTTTTTTTTTTGTTCCAATTACTTTATTGATTGTACAATGTACATATAGTATAGGTACTCGACAAGATGACAAATAATTCAAATATAACTGTATGGACGTATAAATCTTTTATACCCAACGGTTATTTTCATGTAGATAAAAATTAATTGAATCTAATCAAATTTTAGCTCGAATAAATTACGATGAGATGGAAGCCCTCTCTGTCCTCCTAGTCGGGATCAATTTTTTCCCCGAAGATAATAATTCATTTGATCAAACAGCGACTCAGACATGATCCTCCAGGATCTAAATGCGACGTTATATGGAATATTTGAGTACGGATGTGCATAGCGATGCGTCTGTCACACAAATCCCCCCTTCCGAAAATGTCGAGTGTCGAATACTGTATAATGTATTACACTTGCACGAGAAACGGTTTATGTACACTAAACAGTCCGTAATAAACGTTTTATATTGTACGACGATTTCATCAGTTTTGTTCAGCAATGTCTCATCTGAGTTTCTGTCAAATAAATATAAATTAGATAATATTATACTTAGGTATGATAACAAACAATTTATAATGACTTATAAGATGATGATCTTAATAATAAGTCATATGTAGGTACATACATAACATACATTATTTTGCGACAATTTTTTTTGAATTAGAACCATAATTTGTTTTGTTATAATTTTTAGAACATCAAACTAAAAAATTAAAAGTTTAAATTTCAAATTAGATTGATCAAAGTTGCATACCATATTTTAACATATACAAAGTACGGGGCACTAGTGCCCCTCAGTGATATTTTAATGCTACCCACTGGTAGGTGATCGTGCCACACTGCCACTGACTAATACATTCTCATAACGACCGATAGGTACCAATGTCAATTATTATGTATAAAGAACATAAAACTATTTTAAGTTTTCGACTCTTGTGTAGTTTATCCCATACTAAATAATAAACAATAATAATATTTTATTGAATGTAGAACATGTCACATGCTCACAACTATTTTGTCGGAATTGTTTATATTATATACCTATTGATAATATAAATTATACGAATAGATATAGTTGTATTGATGTAGTACGAAAATAGTATACGTAATTTTAACAATGCTATCAATTTCTTCGGAAGTCTTCGATCGTCACCGTTAATTGAAGGTTGGGTGGGAATAAGGTGCTATATTACAACATTTCTAATTTTCTACATATTTTGAATTTTCGTCCTGTACTCCTGATGAAAGACAGGTGAGGCGACCATACACTGTATAGGTAAATTTTATACTACTTTTATACAATTGTTTAGAAGTATTCATATTTCATAGCATTGTTCTGTGATTGAAATATCAAATACTTATACTCGTCCAGGGCCGGATTGGATAGTCTCGGCCTTTCGAGAAATATTTTTCAATCGGTCCGTAATTTGCTATAAAAGCCCATATTGGACGAATTTTAGTATTAATAAATAGTAATGATCTTATCCTGTTTGTTGACTGTATACCTAGTGTATACTATTATAATATAGCTGTCATTAAAATGCTAAGTTTCTGGAATCTAAAGAGAAAAGAAGGAAACTACCTGACCCAGAGCTATACCAGAATCAAGAATTTATGCAAACATTTTTTTCCATAGATTCAAACATATAATTTTAAATTTTAACACGTATTTTTTTAAATACAGATACTGATAGAAATATATATACTCTGTTCTACTTATTTTATCAAATTTTTATTATTGAAAAATCGGTTATTTTGATATAATAATAATATCTCAAATTCTCAATAAATAAACCTATATACAACTTGTAGATGTATTTTTCAGTAGAGTACAGTTAATAAACATATATCAAAATTGTTGAGATAGGAGAGTTGATTTTCTTTCTATGTTCCTCTGGTAGACAATTGTATTGAAGTGCCACCTAGTGAAAATTACTTAAAATATGCTCTGCAAAGTTGTCAGTACAATTATCTAACTGCTTAAAAATAATTTACAATAGAAAAAGGAGTTTAAGAAAAAAAAATGTCGTTCAGTCACAGAATACTAAGTACCTATTTAAAAATATGGTGTATAATCAAACTATTAGAAAAATCCAAAATCAAAATTTCAACAAAAAATTAAACAATACAAAGCTTTAACATCGTATGTATAAGTAAAATTATTATAATATGACACAAGCAACGGAAACATTAGAAAACATTTAGCACTTTGTTAAACGAAAGTTTTTTTCAATATTTTAAAACACGTAACCACATTTTATAAATATTTGTAGGTTTATTACTATATTCACTGTTGCAAGTAGTGGTAATGTAATAAACCTACACAGAATTATATTATAATTTGTGACTTATAAAGTGGTTTAGTTCAAGTCAATATGTATTATGACATAAAAAAAGATTATTATTTTAAATTTTAAGTTTAAAATATATAAAACCTACATAATAATATTATGACTACACGATGACCTAGAATAAATTCATATTTGGGTAACAAAAGTATTTCTTTGAAAAAAAAATATGATTATATAATTAGCGTAAAAGAAAAATAATAATGCCTACAGAGAAAAAATAATCCACAATATTGTCAGTTAATGGCTCGTTAGCGAATCATCTAGAATATTACATCGTGACTTCGTGAGTAAAGGAATAACTCGAAAAAGTATAATTATTATTCTATAAAATGGTGAAGCAATAAATTGACATAAGTTAGGTAGATACCTATAATTAAAATATAAAAAATACTTTTATAATTATTATTCATTTAAAATGTTTGTTTACAATAGGTTTATATGATCCTGATAGTAAAAATTATAGATAGCATCAGCTGTGGTCGACAACTCGTATTGTTTTCACCTGGAGTTCGATTATATTATTAAATTCGTTTTATTTGGGGGAATAGTAATGACAATAATATTATATTGTTAAATGATTGTCTGAGGACATTCAGCATATAATTTTATTTTTATAATACATTCAATCAAATGTTCAATATACATACTCAAACATGCTCGTCAGTTCATAAAATACCTATTACCTGCCTAAAGGCAGTGAAAGTATTATTATTTTGTGATACTTGGGCTTAAAATGTTCTTTATTAAGCACCTCCATAACCTGGTTATTCTGTAAATTATCGCTGCGCTATAAACGTATTAATATATTATACAATAATGCTATGCATTCAGCGGAAAGATAACATCGAACATAATCATTTATTATTTCTTTTTTAACTGAATTCTCTATTAGCCTTGCGATAAATCTGCAGTGAGCTTGCAGTTAAGCTAACCGTTTTGCGCACGCGCACAGTACTGTAACAGCACTGTATTTAGGTACGCATAATATAAACATTTTATAAAGAGAGAGGAGTAAAGATAAAAAAAAACATTATTACATAACATTATATTATGTATAATAATATTATATTGGTGGGCTATAAACTGAACAACCACAGTTGACCGGGATGGATATCGTGAGGTACATATCTACAACTGTAACTTCTCCGGGGGGAGGGGGGATAAACTGTTTTTAACCGTTACAAAACGTCATAATATTATTAAATTTCCAAAATAATATAACAACAAAATTATGCAATAGGCACAATAAAGAAATATCCATAAATAGACGAACTTGCATGTATTAGAAATTAGGTTAACCATTTTTTTTTCTCGTATAGTATCATCATTATATGCATAACGTGTAGGTAACTCGAAACACGGCTAATATCGAAACGCAAAACTTAACTGAAATAATGTAATATTATTAGCGTTAGATATTATTGACGATGTCACACTAAAAGCCACTCGCATTATATTATAATATTGCCATGATTTTGCAATAATAAGTCGTGTTCTATACATATATATCATATATATGTTTACGTCATAAACGTACCTAAGAATTGAGCGTCAATAATAAGATAGTAAAATGTAGAATATTTTTTAGAGCAAGTACTTGAATATAACCAACAACCGAATAATATATAATATTATATAACTAATACGATTGTTCAGACTTAAGAAAGATTATGTTGACAACATGACTTATCGTATTTTATAAATATATTGGATGAAAGATGTAAATTGAAAAACTCTTGAGGAAAATTATAGGCTAAGAAAATAGTTTTCAATTTTTTATTTATTAAACAGTAATTTACTTAAATTATCTTTAAGGTCATAAATTACAATAATTAATCGTATTTTTCCACAGTGAGTGTTATTATTACTATGGTCAGTAAAACATTTTTTTTTAAATTTTTCACCGCAAACGTATATTACAATAATATGTAACATCTTAGGTTATTACAAACAACTATAAGAGCATTTCTAATTCACCAATCGATCTTTTTCCCATTACCAATTACGAGTATATTGGATTTTGAATAGAAGAAAAGTGAATTCATTTTTCTTATATTTTTTTTTTTACATCCGGTGCGCAATTCACAGTTTTTTTCTTCGAAGGAAAAATACGAAAAAGGGATGTCCGAATCGGACAAATCGAGTGAAAGAAACTACCCCCTAACGGGACGAAGTACACACACCCAACGCAAGACTTAACGTTGAGACGTGTATTCGATATACCTACCCCTACAACTGTACAGACCTTTATCTCATCCGAATACAACGTCGATCAATCACGTTTTGTTACGATAAATCCGTCGGACAAATAGGCGCCGCGGTTTTTCTGTCTGCGAGCTTCGGCGGAGGCGGTGGTCTGGCGCTATTCTGTAGAAAAAAACCTACACACACGACCCTGCTGACTCTCCTGCTCGATCTCCACGGAGTAAAGAATCTATTCCTACGGCTCGGCGCGTGACGTAGGCAGTTAGTGTACAAAATAACATTATTATGTATGCAAATAGTGTTGAGATATTGCATACAGGGCGCACCAAAATGGATGGATTAAAAAAAAAAAAAACTCAAAACTGATTGAATCAAATTTCGATTATATTCACAAGATTCTGTTAACAATTAACGCAGTTTATATGTATGAAAAACAACCATATTAGGGTAATCATATTTATACCACACGGATACATTTAATGAGGCATTTCGTAAAGTTTTAGAGCACTCGTGCAGATAGAAATCATAACGATCTCAATAATCTCATGTGGAATTTGTTGTATATCATATAATCATCAGCGAACCCAAAATGTACCTCGACTATGGCAAAAAAATAATTGTTTTACAATTATAATCGCTCAAAATTAGTTGAAATATTTTTAAAATTTCATTGTGTAAAGAAACCTATAATTTATATAATTCATATAATTGTGAATGTTTTACTAATATTTTTTGTGTTCAGGGCCGGGCCGAGGGCTTGGCAAAGTGTGCCCCTGCCAGTGGCGCAAAATATGGAGTAGGAATGGGGGCGCAAAATTTTATATAGTTAAATTTGAAAATTTAGGGAGGGGCGTACATTTTTATTCTTCCCGGAGCGCCGTTATTGATCGGCCCAGCTCTGTTTGTGTTGCACCAAAATAATCAAAATCATTTAAAGAGAATTCGTCTTCTGCAATTTTTCAGTATCGTTTTAAAATAGTTTATTTAGATTTGGAAAATTTAAAACATCTATTTTCTCAAATTCTATGTATGTAAAAATATCTTTAAATTATCTTTAAGTAATATAAAAATTTCCAGAAATAATACTCGTCGCGGAAACGGCACAACATCATTTTTTGTCGTTCGTCGCTGTTCATCAGATCGCTGCAGCGGCCACACTGATCCATTCCATATTACACAGAAAAATTATATTCGTTCGCATGACGTCACATCATATAAAATGTGTACGGGTTCATTGTAATATGTACCTATAACAAGTGTGTTTAATAAGACAAAAACAATTTCACCTGAAGTGGAAAATGGGGGAGGGGACCATAAATAAAGCTGCAGGAGACTCTCTGCGATTGTTATTCGTCGCCGCGGTGCGTTCAGGAGTGGTTTTCTTTTAGAAGAGAGGCGGCCGCCTAGTAATATCACAACAGCGGAAACACAGTGTACGAAAAAAAGTACCTATACGCGGCGTGAATAAACGAGAACGAAGAAAAAAGTTTAATACGTAAAGGGAGAGAGGGGGACTGCAGAGTGAAAAAATTAAAGAGATGAAAAATAAAAGTCTGTAATGCTCGACGGTGAGGGCTTTTTTTACCAGTGACAGGGGAAAAAATGAAAACTATAAAAGAGAAAAAAAGACAGACGAAAAAAAAACTGTTTTTCAATAAACGCACGCGAAGTACGGACATTATATATCATTATAAAGTGTGGGTCACAACAATATTAGGTTTCGCAAAACGCATATGTATAGGTGCCTATGCTGAGCCGCAGACGAGTAGGTTTTGCACAATGGTCGTGCTTGAAATTTAAAAAAAAAATAGGATAAACGCGAAAATTTCTAACGGCTGAATAAAAATTAAAATGAATAATTGTTTTGAGTTTCAGTTACATAAATCAACATGATATTCCGCGTGTATTATAGCTGTATTATTGTAAGAACTATATAAAAGGTATTTATTCTTATTCTGGTCCGAAAGTAGTTTTCCCGGATCTATATTGATTTCTGGCAAAGGGTAATTTCTCACTTTGTTTTTTCCACCCGTTTTTGACAGGTAGAAAAGCACCACAATGTTTTCACACATAACGACTGTGCAGATTGGAACTTACTGCAGAAAGCAAACGATTACACGTACGAGTTATTGCACTTCGAGTTATTACTAAAATACTAAAAGACGCTCATATCAGATATGCGTAAGCTGTGTACAGATGGACTCTATGTATACTAAACATAAGAAACAAATAAAATTAAACGCATTACTATCCGGTCCTCGGATACTGCACTAGTCTTAACTATACGGACTTCTATTTTAATTCTTTATTACTACCTATTTCTTTTGGTTTATCAAATTTTATTCAAATGCTTATACAGACATTAATAGGTTACGCCTACGCAGCATTTGAAAAGTGCTTGATCTTTCATTCGAAAAGCCACATTCAATATTGATTTCTAGCTACTTTTGCAGAAAAAAGTGAAAAAACACACAGAATTTTCAACCACTTTTTCATCGATTTTTCCAACATCCGTGCCAATACATATTATAATATCTTAAATTGTGTACGCTGAGTACTCGTGAAACATAATAGTATAGTATAGTATAGTATAAACATTAAGCATATAGTACTCGTAATATTAAATCGCGTTCGGAAACTAGTCGAATAAATAAATAAAAATTAGCCCCCTTCTACCAGGAGGTCTCGACGCTACTACAAATATCGCAACATAAAATAAATACTTTTAATTAACGTAAGAACAATCATTATCAACAGTCCGGACGTCGATTAATCAACGACGGAGATCGTTTACATCGAGACACGAACTACACGACATGGCGCCACGTCATCGTACATTGTCGTAAAGGTATTTTTTTTTATTTTTTTTTTCGTATAGCATTGGCCTGACATTGTAGGAAAAACGGAGTGGATTGGCTTAATAATATTATATGAAACGTCGAAGTTATTTTAATGTTAAATAATATCGTTATATTTTATCGAATAAAGAGGTCACATAGATTGTATTATAACGTTTTGTTTGACCTCTTCGAAATGCACGAACAATTTCAATACCGTAAAAGACACTTTTAACCACAATTAAGTATTTAAGTAGATATTAATTTATAAGTTATTAAGAATAATTAGTATAACCTCAACAAAATATAGTAATTACCTGTTTGAATACTTATTAATTTATTCGCCGATCATTTAATAACCAGGATTTTTATAAATAACTAAATTTTATAATTATTGATATTTGCAAATAGACTTAAGTATAAATAATATATAAACCGAATTTCATTATACAATCGACAGTAATAATAATAATAAAATATTACACGGATCATGGAAAATATTATAACTATATGATAATATTTGTAAAGATGACATGTGTACAAACTACATATTATTATATATTTTTCATCGTTTCGATTTCAATGACCAACGTGTATATTATTTATTTCAGCACCTATTGAACCATCTGAAACAATTCGCATTTATGATCGCTTTTGTCGTGGACGAAATGTGTAATATGTACTACACACCACACTGTTCATGGTATAATGTAGGTCCTACTCCAGTACCAAATGTAAACAAATTATAATGTAGAATCGTATTACATATTCCTCTAGCCCCCAAGCTGGGGATATTAATCGGTCGGGGCATGCATGCGAATGACCGAATTTAATCACAAAAATCGAAACGTCAGGTACCCGCGCGAAATTTCTAATTTCTAGTCTTAGCACGTTGCGGATGTTACGAGGCATTCGTGTCACTATATATATATAGAGAGAGAGAAACTTATAATTGTAGTCTACTCCTATCGACCGTAGCAATTGCATTACGACCTACAAAGATACCATCATTGTACTCGGGTGGAATTATATTAGTCAGTAGATTATTTCCTGGTATACCACGAAGAGGGTAACGCCATGAGAAGAATTAGCGTGTCCTCGTGCACATTTATTTGTTCGAAGATGGTCGTTACTCAATACAATTGCCTACACAATTACTGTAATACCATCGATTAGTAAGCTTTATAAAATCGAATTCCGTTTCAATTGTCTTAAAACGGTAGGTATATATATATTTTTTACTTTATTCTCTGTATCGTTTTTCTTAGATAAAATGTTGTTGGAACGTTATTTTGCACCGTTTTCGTTAACAGCAGTTATCTGCAGTAAAGAGTAATATAAAAATCGAATCACGTCCTTCATCCTTCGTTAGAGATGTCGACATTTGACTTTGACTGTACACGCTAGTCAAAACTAAGGCACTACCTATACGTTACAAAAATAATATGCGGTATCACAGATTTGGACAGATCGAGCGATAACTGCACCACAGTTGCTGATAATACATTTTCGAGTGCATCTAGGGTGATAACTTAAATTGAGTTATATTGAGTATATTGTTATCTGTAATCCAATAGTGCAGTGCTGAGATAAGAGTGGATTCGTTGGATTTAAGTATAAGTATTTGTTAGGCGAGCGTATCGGTTATGTATTCTACGGTGCCTAAAACTAGTTATTAAACATAGATTATCATACAATACTATACTGCTCAGACAGCAATTTGTCATGATAATATTATCATTACCTACACAATTGCTGTTTGTACTACTGGGTGTGAATTATTAACTGTGACGCACGCTGCATTATTTTTATTCATTTGAGTTTATTTTAGATTTCTTTTTTATGTACGGACTTGTTGTACAAAGGACAAATGTGAGAAAAATTAACATGGTTAAAAATGTATACCTATGAAACAATATGTAACAATATGCTATTCCGTGATTACCACACAAGGGAACCTTAAAGTTATTGTTAGCCCCCCCCCCCCAAAAAAAAAAAAAAAAAAAATAACAAGAAAAATATTATATTCAAATTTCGTAAAATTATACAATCACACACATACACGCACATGTAAATAGAGGTAAAACTGATGGCACCAAGGTATTTATTGTTGGACCATAGCTTGGTATAAAAACTGAAATATAATAATCTGCGATTTGGATCAAAATGGGCTAAAAGGCTTAAGGGTTTAGAACGATATTAAATGAGTTGGTAGCGCGAGTAAAGTAGATGAAACACCCAGGAAAGAGAATAAAATCCCCAGGGTGATAAAGCGTTGTGTTAAAAACAAAAGGAAATGAAGCAAAATTGCTGCTAGCTACGAAGATTTAAAGAAAACCGTATTCAAGATTTAATTGTCTGGCGATCTCATGTTTGCCCACCACAGCCCCACAATTGGTTGTAATGTATGATATATTTATAGTATTGTATGGAAATAGTTTAATTATTACAATGGAAACCGTTCATAATGTTCCCAACAGTTTAAGTGACATAACAGGTTTGATGACCTTAACTTAAAAGTACCGGTGAAACTCCTATGTGATCATATATGCTAATTTTTATCGTAATGACGCTCTTATATTATAATGACCCTACGGATGAACATTTATTTGTGGTGAATTTAGAAGAATAGCATCTTTAGCGACCATCAAGCAATTTACGGACCATATAAAAGAAGGTTTATGACAGTAATAAATTTCTAGATAAAGAAAAATATTAAACAATCATTGTCAAATTATATGGCTATTAATAAAATAAGATCAAAAACACGCACTTTGAAAAAATAGAAAATAAAAATTCTACTAGAATTTTATAAATATAAAAAAAAAAAAAACAAATAATATGTATACTGGCACTTTAAAAAAGTATTTGGTTCACTTTTAAAATCATAAATAATAATTTATTTTGCATCATAAAATAAAATGTACAGTAAAATATTATAAACCTAATAAAAATAGTTTATACTCCTTTAATAAGCATAGCTTGTGATAGATGAAGGTGAATACTTTTGGTTTTTATTTTGTTGGGCAATATAGTATACGTATATGTACAGCAGACATCAAATGTCATAATAATTTGGCACTAATGGAAATAACAAACTTTTTGGCCAAACTAAACGGCTTACTGTATTATTTAACAGTTACCTGTTAAACTATGTAATTACATACTATTTTTAATTTCGTTGGAAAGTTTGTTTTTGATTTAATAGATGACGTAGAAGAATAAAATGCCATTTTATTATCAAACGTCAAATTTTTGGTTAGGTTTGGTTAGACTACGTGCATTATAACTGCATTGCGTTGTGTGACTAATAATTAATGTGACTTAATTTCCAAAAGAGACTGTTTGTATCATCAGGTAAATTTAAAACTAATAGTGGCTGTCATGCATTACCCAATAAAAACCCAAAGATTTTTTGTTTATGTTTATCAGATTTAAATAAGACTTACAATATAAAAGCAAAATTTTGGTAAGTAGGTACATTACATTTTTAAGTACCATGAAGTATCAAAAAGTTGGTCGGTAGTTCATATAAAATAGACCATAAATTCGTCAGTAGATCACATATTTAACACAATCCGAGTATATTAATGTTTGTTGCATTTCGAAGGTATGATATTGTATTGAAATATTTCGTTGGTTGTGTTAATTATTGTTTTTTGTCATAGTCGGACCACACCCACATTTAATACCCACTAGACTTAAACGATACTTGGCAGCAAAATATTGGAATGAAATAACGATGTTCGGTACTCGATAACATTTTGAATGAGAAGAAAATGTCTAAAATGCCAAACCAAAAGTATTCAAAATAAAAATAACTAACTAAAATACTTGGACAAATACTATATCTTTGATATTTTAAATGTGTACCTGTAACTGAAGACCTTTTCAGTCGAGTTTTTAATTTATTTTAATAATCGACGAAGAAAATATAAAATGTATACAAGTTACGAATTCGGTTGTATTTATTTACTTATTCGTATGACTTTAAATTGAGCAATAACATAAATTTCCTAGTTAGATGTTTAACTGGTTAAATTAAATTAAATTATTATTCAAATATCTATAACTAAATGAACATTTTTTGGGACAAAATGCCCTAGTAAAGTGAATATCATGTAAGCAAAATAAAACAAATATCACAGTCAGTATCACATTAAATTAAATTAAGTTAAAAAACAAAAACAAAAACATGAATTTAAATATCTATGTCCAAATGATCTAGCCAGGTCACTGGCTCAGGGGTCACTTAACTTAAATATTTATTTTTTTTGTACTTGAAATATATGTTTTTGTGACAAAACTAATATTGTATTTCAGTGAAATGCCATCATTTCAGCTACATACGTTCAAAAATAAATTGAAAAACTTTCAATCGAAATTTAAAAATAATTTAATTATACCTACGCGAACTCGTATAATTTATATATAAATGTTCAATATACTATATACGCAAGCAGAGTGTATAATCCTATAAACCGGATGCAGACTCATCATAAGCATGTTCTACTGCGGTACCAACCCACTTTTTCCCATCATTATTCAAAATCTGATTTTTGGAAATTTCAAATACACGTGAAGACTATATTATTTTCAAATTCTTGAGATATTTTGCAGTACCTAATACCTGGCGACAGTCTTGAGACACAGACTTTTACCGTTCATTGGTATATAAGAACTCCATTCTCGATCTTAAAATCATAATTAAGCGCTAAATTTCAATGAAAATTTTGACGTTTCAAAATCAACATTTGAACGAATAGTTTTTTTTTTTTTTTAACACAGAGTTTCTTAAGTTTAACAACATTATTATAACTACCTATAAGTTTGAAAGATACGAGGGTCGTGACGAAGATATAAAAATCGTATAGTAATCAATATTTATAGTGTATAAGAATAATACAAGTATGCACCTAATAAACACTAAATACAATATTACATAAATTTTATAATTTTGTAAAACAATTTTTAAGGATATTATTATTATCCTTACTACAAAAACGTAAATATCTGAAATCGTTTTTGTTTTCTCATCGGAAACATGTCGTCCATAATAATATAATTTTTGTGAAACGAAAGATCGTGAAATCAATCGTTGCAATTTTCATGTACCTATCATAATATATATTATATATAATATATATATTTATACGCAAAACGAAACACAATATAAAGATATAAAATAATAATTTTAAGCATGGGCAATACTACAGCTAGTACCTCATACTATATTATAATATAACTCCGTGTAATTTATTATTATTATCATCTTCGGGGTTGAAACAAGGCGAGTTTTTTTATTTTCTCGCATTCGGTCGAATAATGCAAAATACTACCATGTAAGGTAGCTGCTACATACGTATATACTTCAAAATATAGATACAGGGAGGCTTTTGTTTTGCACTATTGACACTCTATATTCCCAGCCGTGGCGATGTGTATACGTATATAAATATCGTTGACTGTTGTATATATATCGTCGTCGGCGTTGATTCGTTTCGTTTCTCGTCGCCTAACCGAATTCGTCGTGTATATAGCGGCAAAACGTGATGTAATTCTACGAGTGTACAAAAAAAAAAAAAAAAACAAAAACAAAAACAAAAACAAAGGAAAACAAATAATACCCGATTCCCGTGCTAGTTTATAATATATAGGCAGGTATGGATGAGGTAGGTACACGCAAGCCACCGTCGACGACCTGGTGTGAAGCGCAAAACTGCCGTTAAAATGAATTATTCGGTGGTGAAGAAAAAAAAACACAAACAAACCAAATCCAAACAGACGGCGTAAACTATATATATACACACACGACCTGCACGCGTAAAACAGAGTCCTATAATAAACAAGACATTTCGCGTGTTCAAACAATATCGCTTAAAATGTACGAAATGATCGGAGTGGATCTGGAGTGCATGCAGCAAGTCGTGCTCATCCCCATTTTACCTTTTAAATCGTTATCGATAAAATATAATATAATCGTGCCGCATTTATATCGAGATTTCTATATTTTTCAAAATTCAAATGTATACTTACAACGTTTCATTAACACGCGTCATTGTATTCTATCAAACGTACCTTACTTTTCTTCCCAACCTAACCTAACCTGGCAGCTTTTTTACCACGAATAATTTATTGTTTTAAGATGACGATTTTTAGGTTTGTAAAAATTTCAATGTACTTGGAATTCAAACGGATATAGTTTCCGAGGTTAATATTGTGTTGTATACGTGTCCATAGATTTTCAAAAATATTTTCTATTTTCAAGAGGATCTTATCTCAAAAAAATAATATTTTATTTACCGTAGGGCACTCCTTAAATTCCTGCATGAATTATACAAATATTCAAAACCTTTTTATCAGAGGTCACCAGATAACGGCCGGAAGACCGATATGACAAGCAGACAAATTTTACCCAACTTACAAACAATAAAAAGAGGTAAAACCAGAAAAAACTACGCGTTCTAGTATAATAATTTATAATTTTCTTTTACTAAGTTTAGCACTTTTTATGGCCCGTGAACAATTCCCAGATTTCTTATGTGACCCTTCAAAAATATTTAACCATGAACTCTGCTTATGCTGTGTAAAATATAAATGTACTCGGCACTTTGATATTATTATGTCTTAGTAACGAAAATTATATTTAAAATTTTCAAGGTGGTCAAAAAATTGACGATTGGTGGCAATAGTAAATGGTTCGAGTGTATATCGATTAAAAAATTATGCAACGATATAAACTTGAGATTACTTGATTTTTTTACCATATTAAATTTCAACTAGCTTGTTGGTTGATTTTTATTTCTTTTTTTATAGCCAATTCAAATATTAGTTATTTTCGAGCAAACAATGAATTCGTTTTGTTTTGTCATTCCACAAAGGTCGACATTGTTATTTGCTAATATTTACTGTTTCACGCTTCGTCGTAATATGTATCGACGAAACTCAAACGATGTATAGTGGAATTAAATCCTTTTCTACTCTTAACTTCCGAACGGATACGTATCATTAAACTCAAAAAGTTCGGGAAATTGGTCAACTGCATTGAAGTAGGTATAACATATTATGCTTGAAAACAATGACATTAACCGATCGATGGTACAATCTAAAATTACATTATTCCAATACTATAATGTAAGACCGTTAAATGCATACAAACACTATACGTAAATACGTTTAGGTAATCATAATTTATCAATAATGTTCAATCTTGAAATATCTGAAAATTGGACTGACGACAGTAGTGTAGCTAAATCGGCTATCTAGAACGCCGTGTGATCGTAATTTTGCCATTTGAATTTACTCAAAAAATCTAAGAGCGTATAGGACTATATAATTTTAGAAAAAAATTTACTACCCCTTCCTTCAGTATTATTGACATCAAAAACGTTTTCATAAATTAGCTTTTGTATTAAAAATTACGACGCCCCGCAGATACATGATACATCACTACATGCATAATGTAGGTAATCATATTATTTTTGAGCAATTTTAGCATCTAATTTGTCATTCTTGTCCCACCTGAATTACACAAGAGTTTGAGGATTAACGTATTCAGGGTTCGTCGTTCACAACGCTATAGTGAGCTTAATTTTGTCTAAAAACATATTATATCGAGTAGGAACTATTATTTACTTTGGAATCCTTCACAGGTAAGTTAAATTGAATCACTTTAACTCCAGCGAAGGTTCTCAGGCTATTTATCTTGTAAATTGTTACTACCATAGAAAACACCAAAAGTTCAATTACCTATCCAAAATATTTTCATAACCTGAATACACTAACAAAAATACGCTGACTTGTTGATATCTCATTTATTAGTTCAAACTATTTAAATATAATCACATTTTACGTCTACATGTGTCTCGATGCGTTTTCCTCAAACTATCATAATTATAGAAATTCTTACGGTTATAACACACCATTAAATAAATTAATTTTTTTCTTTTTTTACCGAGTGCCATAGACTAACTTAATTTAATTTTCCAAAGAAGGCAATCCACACCAGCTGTAGCCATAAAACGAAGCATAATACGATATTTTCAGTATATTGTGTTTCTATATTATCCCATTTTTAGTTCGTTTATTATGTCTTACTATAATTTATACTCACAAACAGTTACTTTTTATTAACTTTGGCCAGTATTCAATTTAAATTTGAATAAATAAATATCATTAGCCGACCTAGCTGAATCGGCACAATAGCTGCTATGATTTTGTACGATTTGTATCATTCTTCACACACACACGTCAGACACACACACACACTCGCGCGCGCGCGCATGAGGGACGCATCACAATATGCATATTTTCTTAGTTCTCTCTAGCCTCTCTATTGAACTACAGAGTGCAACTGACACGCGTTTGAGGTTTAATTAGTTTATGACTAGTTGTCGTGATTCCATACGTGTCTCCCTCGATTCCCACGGTTGGGTAGCACGCGTGGCACATCAATAATATTGTAATGCAGCAATTGTATTATACACATGGCCAAATATGGGAGAATATTAATGAAAACAAATAATTTATCTTACTCTTAATGTTAAAAGTCAACGTGGCCGAGAAATAGACACATTAATGTATTTTAAATTAACTAAAATCAGTTTTAAAAAAGTTATTAAAATCATTTATTAAATATATATTCTACATAGTGATCGTGCAACTTATTTATTTTTTTTAATATTAACCATTAATGAATTTGTGTAAACTATTAAATTTATTTTTATTTAAAATTGTTTTATAAAGACTGAATTAAAAAAATATATATCAATAAGCTGCACCTACTGTAATATACATAATATAACATGTACGTTAATAAGGTAGATGATTGAGTAGCTAAAAATTTTTTTAAATATATATTTTAATTTTATGAAAACCTAGTTCAAATAAAAGATGCGCATCGTCTATCATGCAGCGACTAATGACAATGTTATAAAATTTATCATTAGGACCAGAGTCGACGCTTTTGATTGTTGTATATTCTACACCAGAAAACAAATAAAAAACTCATACAAAGTCAGAAAATCATTAAACAGATACCTATTTACAAATTACTATTTATTCGTATTCATAACCATAAAGGAATTGAAAATACGTAGTTTTATACTTCATATAAGTTTTGAGTCGAACAGTATATTACCTATTATGTACAATAATAAAGTTAAATTGCTGTGTTTATACTAATTAGTCGACGTTTTGGTCGTAAAATTATTTACGCATGTTTTCGCAAATCCACATTTTTAAATTTTGATTGGCAATCAATTATACTTTTGTGGATTTGCAATAATTCTTTTGCAATTAAAATTACTCGGTGAATGATAATCTAAAATTAGTTTTTATTTTTAATCGTAATTTGAAACGGACAACGCTGAACATAATACCATAAGTCGTAAGCCGGTTTAGTTCAAATTACATTACTTGTAATTTGTAATAATAATTACAATTATTAAAAATTATTGGTTCATAGCTACCGGTTGAAGATAATTCGTATTTATTTGGTTTTTAGGTGATACGTTCGTTTAACAACTATTACAATTGGTTAAAATGTGTTCTTATTAAATCTGCATTATGATTAATAATCAAAAAATATTGTAATATTAGATGATGGTGTTCCTGATCCATATTAATTTTATAATTATGATTTTATTGATATTCAATATACTTGAGTACATTGAGTTACTATATTGCAATATACACAGATTGTATTTTATAGGTTTGAAGTAGATATTTAAATATTACCACGATAGGCGTAGTTAAAATAATTCATTTATGAATCCAAAAAATTATAAAATTGAGAAACCTATTTAGATTCTATCATTCTTATTTCAATGGGTGGAATTTGTTTGTAACTAAAATGAACATAGTTTACAATTTGGATCAAATTCTGTCAACCACTGTGAATTACATCAGACAATTTAATAAGGGCATAATTTATTATACTCCATAAACACAGAAAATATTTGATTGTTAGTAAATAGAAGAATTAATTATTTTGGTTATACATTATTTCGAAAGTTTTAAAATTCGATCTATAATATAATAATAATAATATAAATATTATGTTTACAGTTAATATTATTATACCTTTTTAAAGATACTACTGTCTCAAAACTGTACATTCGTTTGAATAGAGACGCACTTTATGTTGAAAGTACTGAGCCTCTGCTACGGGATTAGTAGTGTTCCCTACATTCCATATAAAATCTATTATAATATCGGCTGCATCCGAATTGCGTGCGGAAAAAAAGAACTATGTTTGACAACAACCGAATTGCGTGCGCGGTTTTTTCGAGACACAGCCGAATTGCGTGCGTGGTTTCTTCATGACAGAGCTGAATTACGTGCGTATATTTTATTTAAAGACAACCGGTATCGTAATATCTGTATCTGATATGATAGCTATATATGGGTATTATCATATGGTATTATGTACTATGCAGGGAATGGGATTTTTCGGCAATAAGATATAAGCTGATAAATAATATTAAACGATCTATATTCTATATGCATCAATTTCAAAATAAAATGTTAACTCGTATGGAATTTATTGAAATTTTTTGCTACTCATATAAAATATTTCAATATAATCGTTTTTACGAGATACCTAATAATTTTATTGTATTATCACTTGAATTAATATTGTTTTAATAATTTGTATTCGAAGAATAAATGTATTCTTTAATTATTTAGTGTAAATAAATCTGGCACACTGTGCGGCATCAACACTGTATCTCGTACGCAACTCGGCTCTCTCACAGAAGAACCGCGCACGCAACTCAACCCTGTTATGAAAATACCACGCACGCAATTCGACCCAGAAAACGATTTTCGCACGCAACTCGGAACCTCCGATAATATCATATAAGATATAAGCTCTGTATTATAACAAAGGCGTAAATAAAAATATTAGTTGTTTTGAGGAGGGTAAAAAAGATTATACTCACGACAAGTTCACAAAAAATTGGCATGAAAGAACAATAATTAAAAACCGATTGAAACCAGATCCTATTTTGTAAAAGACAAATGTGACAGGTCATAAAGAGGAATATACCACCTTTCTTAAGAAATTAAGAATAGGTAGTCAAAACAACATTTAAGTGAAAAAGAAGAGTCTTGCAAGTCTAATGATATAGAACAATTACAACAAAATGTCTAGCCAAACAATCCAAATAGAGTATAAAACCAGGATAGGTAAAAAGGTAGCCAAACTTAAAAATAACTTAACTTATAAGATTATTTTTACGCTCTAATTTAAATATTAAAAATGTTTATATATATATTATAATACACTATTAAGTTTTCTTTGCACTATCTCAATATTAAGCTTATTTTGTAAATGTCAATGTATTACTAAATCTTATACGAAATTATATTGTGACAATAAGTACATTATTTATTATAAGAAAAACATAAAGGAGAGATGTGATAATAATAAGTGATAATCTATTGTTATCACTATCCAGCATATCATCATGCTGCTATGCTCAATATGTAGATTATTATGTATTGAGATGTTAAGTTATATATTGTAAGAATAACTTTTATAATTTATTTTTATGCGATTAAATAAAGAATAAATAATTAATAAACAAAGTGTTAAATAATAATATATTCATCATAAAGCATAACATACACAACATAATATTATCAGTGCAAACATTATTTGGTAACTATACATACACGTTTCAGCTTATGATCAATTAGACTTAATTGACTTCAACAAATTTTCAAGCCAGTATTTGACGTTTTTTTAAACATTAAATAGAGTATAATATTATGTTCTTACGTATTATTATTAATTTATATTTAATTTTATAACATTAATACTTCATTGCCCGTTAAAAATATCAACTCTATATGATTTAAAATTTGTGTTTAATTCGTCATTTAATAGCTGGTGTTGCTAGTGATGCTGAAAAACCTAGCACTAACCAATATGAAAATTTGAGTTATTAGTTATTGTAGAGAATTAAAAATTTAAATTCTTCTGTCTATAAATCATGAAAAGAGTTCGCACCGAATTCGAAGAAAATTAACGAAGCCTGTACATTGCACGCATTTATTAAAACGAATATTATTATTATTGTTATATATGTCTGTTAACTACTTGTGATTATTTGTTTATAATAACAAAATATATGATAAGCATACATTTTTTCTACCTAAAATAGAACAAAATGTCTGCCGTATACATTTTATTAGTATCTGAAATTCTGAAATTCAACAAACCGTCCGCGGTTTTAATTTTTTCTATGTGACCGTACTAAGTGTCTTACAACCACATTATACCATGACAACAGAAATCGAATCATTGACCCTGTAGGGTATCATTTGTGTGGGTTTTCACATGGTTATCATAACTTTTGAATGTAAGAATGCATTTCGAAACTCTAATTTAGTTTTGACCTCACAAAATTTATTTAAAATTATTAAAGAATTTCATTCTGATATTGAGTCTAAATTATTTTTATTATTATTATTTTTTTTAATAACAAAATCCTATTGACATAATATCTAAATATTCTATTTTAACATGATTTACATTAATATATTTTAACTTACGTCAATGATATCTACACATGTTTGAAATAACGTATGAATTTGTATAAATAACAAAGGAAAATAAAATTAAATGAAATGAAAATATCAGAATTTGACTGACAAAATGATTATGAACAGTATAAAACGACACATATATTTCACTCGAAATCAATACTGAAAATTATCACTCAGACACAATCATCCAATAAATTGACCACTCAAGACCCACTGAAAAAACGGGTGATCGCGCAGTCGATCCGAAACGTGCTTAGTCGGACGAGACGAGAGCTGCAATGTAGAAAATAATAATAATTATGATTATTATAATATTCGGAAGGAAACTGTTTTCCACAGTTCGTCGTTTCTCGTCTGAAAACATTTCGTGTGCAAATTTCAAACAAATTCTCTTAAGACCAACCGAGTCCGCCACCATCACCATCACAATTCGACCTTCAAACCGTCTCCAGCCCGGTCCTTTTTCGGTGGCCTCTGTCAACGGTATATTTTCATGTTATCCATTTTAGTGAAAGTTTGATTTGTTTTGGTGTAAGACAAACGGTTCGTAGTAAAAAGTTCACGGTGTCTAAGACAGACCTGCAGTGGCGGATGTATACAGCGCGGAGAGATGAGCGTTCAAAGTTTTTCACACCGCTATAATAATATTATAAATATTATACATGTATACCACAATATTATATTCTTTGGAAAACTTTGCATGGCTGTGTTGGAGGCGGCGAAGGCACTTTGAGTGATTAGATAAAGTTTACCTACCTACTGAATTGCAAATACTATGTTCTCGGTAATTCCGGGACAGAGATGCGTTAAACAATATTGTTATTATTATTATTAAAATACGGTATTATATGTGGCGTGAACTCATTATAATATAGCGGATTATGATAAATCCATATTACATACAGAGTGAGCCACCGTTTTAACTGTTCATAATATAATAACAGTCATGATGTAGCATTACATGATATGTCGCGGTCGTGGTTTAAATCATAATATATAGTTTGGTTTTTGTATTTTTTTAGCTGGTTGATTTTCAACCACAGTTGCAGTTATATAATAATTATTATTATGTGTAATAATCTAATAATATTACATAATATTATATATATATGTTTATAATATTTATCTAATAATATAACATCTATTTTGTTACACTAATATACCATCAAATGCGTTTTTAATTACCTATAATATATTTTAAACACAAATTGTTTTCAAATTGAAATACGATAAAAATGCGAGTAGAAAACAAAAATAGCAACACTCAAATAATGTGTTTATCTTTAAATTCCACCAATAGATCCATTTTACACCAAAAAAAAAAAAAGCAAGAAACATAAAATTCGTTGTGCTGAACTTGAATTCGCTATCTAATATGTTGCAAGTCTGCAAGACTGAAACGACATGTCTTGAAGCCTACCTAAGATATAATATATTGTGTGGCAAGGGCGGGAAGTGAGCCACACATACTATTTTTTGTCACGCCCCTGCGTTCATGGAAAAGATTATGCAGGGATCTATGCAACAATTATAGATTATTCTACAAAAACAATTTCATGGAAGACATTTTATTTTATTTCAAAATTACAATTTTCACTTTGTATATTTTATTATTGTAACTGGTAAGATTATTATACTAATATACTATATTATTACTAACGCATCGTTCGACGCACTTCTCTAGGAACAGTGCAAATTAAATATGTTTAAATGTTTACCTATGCGTCATGCAAGGAGGTTATACTATACATTTAAGATGTAACCAAAAGCTTATGTTTTGTAAGAACCGTGGTAGGTATACATTTTAGTTTCTGGTTGTGCAGGGGATACGCGCCCGGCGGCCGGCACTTTTGGGGATTTCTTCTTTTTCGCCCGGTACATTTGGGGATTTCCTCTTTTCCGCCCGGCACTTTGGGGATTTCCACTTTATCGCCCGCTGGACGGAAAAAGGACGCTTTTGAACGCTTCAACCGTGGTCGAAAACCAAACTTTCGGTGCAGGCGTGACAAAAAAACTTATTTTTACAAACGTTTGTTCCAGGCACGTCGCCAAGGGGGGGCCTTAGGGCCTAGCCCCCTAAGAAATGTCAGTGGCTTCGGACTGGCCCCCTTGATTTTTATTTTTAAATATTATGGTGTAATATAATTGTCCCAAGCCGGTTAAATCCTAATTGTAAATTATATGGTACTCCATAATATATTTAAGTTAAC
This sequence comes from Diuraphis noxia, assembly GCF_037042655.1. Taxonomy (NCBI): domain Eukaryota; kingdom Metazoa; phylum Arthropoda; class Insecta; order Hemiptera; family Aphididae; genus Diuraphis; species Diuraphis noxia. Next base: position 103,943,837 of record NW_028301711.1, on the reverse strand, counting down.
GATCGTATAACAAAAATTAAATTCAGAAATTTTATAAATATTCGTCAATAATACAAGATAGACAATAAGTCGTCTATTAATAAATTGAAATCTATTAATGCCAAATACGGGTATCGAACGCACATTTGATAAACACAACTACAGACAACACTATATATTATAATATAGTGGACCAATACGGTAATCGTATAATCAAATAAACATGCCTAACAAAATGATATGTCCCAATATAATATTATTATCTATCGAGTTAGAGACTTAGTACTAAGCAGCGAACCATAGAAATAGACGACTTGTCCTAATATAGTTTTTTAAGATGTATAATGTATATTGTATACCCATATTAATAAATAACAAAAATATAACGCTTAACTAATACAGACAATACATTGTTAAATGTAGTAATATTTTTACAGATATTGTCTGATAAGGAGAGGAGTGGAATTTGGGTACAAAAAACAGAAAGGGGCCAAAAAATATTGGCCCCCTTATAGAAAAATGTCTAGTTACGTGCTTGGTTTGTTCACTGCTTGTAGATAAATTACAACAAAATACAATGTTTAGAGATCAAAAAATGTGTTGTTGTAAGTTTCATAGGCACAAGGCACATAAAGGTGCCTTATCCCAACCCCCTTGAAAAAAAAACAACAACAACCCAAGTTTATTACAATCACCACTGCTGTCACCGACTAGTCATAGTTGGAATCCTAACAAAATATATTGAAGTTTGTCCAGACCGTTGATCCGAAATATAAGGTTTATACATATTATAATCTACCTACAGGTATAGGTAATCATCCGTTTGTACAATAATTATTGGTATAATGCGCTATTTGTTTTCACGTTTAAAATCTATTCTTCAAGGCCAATTTGATATAAGCAATAATTTACAAACAATTGTCAAATACAAAATCAATTTCCATTATATTCGCATTGCGTTATTTAATCTCATCGAACGCGTGCACCTTAAGACATTGTAAAAGGATCTAGCCGATATAGGTTAATAATTGGTATATGATATTAAAAATAAATAATAATTGAATACTTTTAATATTTTTCTCTCGAGCCGAATATTTTACAATTTATGGTTGATTTGTAGGTAAGCTATGAAGAATACAAAGATAGAGATACGATTATACGTGTTATTTATGGTTGTAGAAAACGCAATAAATTATAGTATTATCATGACAGTGGCTTGTTTTATAATATTATATCGTGATATAAAATATATAATAATTAGTTGGAAACACACCAATATTGGAAGTCAACTTTGTATTTCGAGATAAAACAACCGATTGCGCAACGGATAGTAAGTAGGTAAATAGGTACCTATAATATACAGAGTGACCCCTATTTTTTTCTCGGTAATGAATTTACTCAAATCATTTTAAGGGCCATATCTATTAATATTTAAATTTGATTATACCATTACAGAGTGGTGCTCTATGACGATACAATCTATTAATTGTTCTAAAATGTCTTGTACACTGCGAATAATTATTAAGCAGATAGTCTTGTTTTTAAATCTATATGTTCAAAATTCTAATAAGACAAGTAGTTTCTGAATTATTAAAATGTAATAAATGAATTATGCATACGGATAATATACTGTAATTATATTTAAAGATTTTTTGTAAGTAATGTGATATTTTATAATATAGTAGGTAAATAATAGATAAATATTAAATAGTAAATACCATGATTTTCAAATTATCAAGCCCCTTTAAATATCCCATACTATTCAAACCTATTATCGTTAATACACAATTAATGTATATAACTCAAAAGACAAAAATTAAATACACATTCAAATATTGATTCAAATACATCAACAGCTTCAAATAATTCACGAAAAATAGTGATTTTAATTTGAAAAAAAAAAGTTTTTAACGTGTTATATGAAAATATGTTTCGTTTAGGTAGGTATACTGTATACATAAAAATTCCAAAAAACTGAATTGGAATAAATTCATCATCTATTAAAATAAATAAGGGGTGAATATGTTTGGTGAATCACTCTGTATAGTGTATATTATTAGATAACTCGCAATAACTTGAAATGATGCATAAAGTATATAGGAACATGAGAATGAGTTTTGAATGTTATGGTGAATACTACAGTAATTTTAATACGAAATACTTGCAGACATTCTTGTCATATTTTCGCACCGTTATTTAAACCTAACCTATTACATTGGTGTAAATAATATACATAACACAAACATATCATTCAATAAAATAAATCAATTCAGATAACATTTTATCAATTTATAATAACTGTTTATTTACGCGACTGTGATCGTGTTCTTTGCAATCATACTCGTATTTTTAATGTTATTTAAATGAAAAAAAAAAATTTTAAAAACACAACAGAAAAATCCAATTACAGTAATGGCACGGACGGCGTACGCCTACATAAGGCTGTAAACATTTTCAAATCTCACTTCGTCGGATGACTCGTGTTGTCATCGCGATGGTAGCCGATTATCATTATACCTACCTATTCTATACTATATTTATATTTTAAATTAATATTATTGTTCAACACTGTTGCAGCGATTCGAATAATTACCAAAAGACTACAGGAGTTGTATACGCGGGTACCTGCAATAATATAAATACCTACGTATTAAGTTTCATCGAAAAAAAAAACGATAGATTGTAATAAATTTTAACACAACAATAATGATGAGTAGCCCGCGCACGCTCAACCGCGACCTGCAGAGACCTCGGCGACGCGTCCGGTGTCTAGTCCGAGGCATGAATATTATATAGGTATTCGTCGATTTCGTCGATTTCGTGTTTAGACCTCCTTCGCCACCGTCACATAATATATTATTTGTCACGACGACAAGAATATCAAAAACAAAATAACGCGATCGTCGTGTCACGATTATATGTAGGTATATGTGAATCCATCGTGCACTGCGACCGTCATCATCGACCAGCGGATATATTATATAACGCGTATTATACAATAAAATTGGCAACTGTCATGAATGAATGACATTGAAAAAAATATTTTGTGTACAATTGCACGCACAAAATGATATAATAATTTTACGAGCCACGTGATGAAGGAACTGGAAAACGTTCGTTAGTATAATATCAACCCCCTTCTTCAAAACCGTTGTGATATGATTATCCCAATCTATGCTGTGGGAATGCATTAGGTAGCAACTGTTCTTGGCCGGATATATGATGGATTAAATTCTCCATCGGTCACAATATTATTGTCAACAATAATAATATAAGAAAAATTACTAATTCTCCTCCATATATATCGAACCTCACCCTTTACGACGATCTCCGTTTAAAAAAAAGTTCAATAAAGAGCAAAGTGTTTCTATAAGCGTATTCATGATCGTCTTTTAACTCACAAGAATCTTTTAAATTCATGAGTTATCCTCCAACGTAATCCCTGATAGTCCTTCACAATGTTGTCGACGTTTAAAAAGAAAATGGTTATATAACTTAACAAAGTAAATAACTAAGAAATAGAAAATAGAATAAAATAAATAAATAACATTTATTCATAGATAATAAAGAAATGGATGGGCCATCCCTATACCTTATACACGGAGCGTTCTGTGATCGAAGAGAACTTATGTTACCACAGTGGTTAGATAGTGGTTGCCGGGTAGCAAAATTTTAAAGCGTGACGTCTCGGCGCGCGAAATTTTAAAATAAGTCAGCCCATTAATATTACCATTCGACTATCAACAATCAGATAGGGCATAGAACCATATATAATTAATAATTTTTAATAATGACAATAATATTGATATAATAAAGTAATAATTATTCGGTATAAATACAAATTAATATAAAATGGGTGATCTGCTATAGGGCACTATGTCAAAAACTTATAATAATATCACAGAATAGAATCTATTCAATAGATAAATAAATATGATATAACTAATATTAATAATGATATTTTCAATTTTGTTATTGTCAATCATAGACTTAGGTTAAGTCTAGCATGAGGTCTATGTTGTCATTTTGTCAATAAATAATAATAAAGTACATAACAAATAAGAATTTATTAAATTTATTTGCCATGATAAAGTATACTCGTAAACATAGGTTAAATAATAGGTTAATGAATAAGTTTAGTTACATTAAAATTAAAATTAAAAATCACATAAAAACATATTAAAGTTATTGGTTTTGAAATAAAACAAGTGTTGTGTATTTATACCTAATTTTTATGGTATCATTTTTATTTTTTAATTCGTGATACATTCGTATATCTAAATATTTGAAGATACTTAAATTCGTCAATTGGTCCCTGTGAGTATCTAAAATGGATATGTTTTCGCTGCAATCGTTTTTATTAAAATATATGTTTAATTGATGCAAATTAGTACATCATTTTTAGTTGTAATTCACAATATTATAACTTAAGAGTTAAAACTTTAATTATTTGATTTCTCTATTTAAGACAAGATACGAATATAGTAATATAATGATTTATTATTATTTAATATTTATGGTGATAAACTGATAAAGCCTATGATACCAATATTCAGTAACCTGCAGTGCTACATTTTGTAACCATATTATTGGTAACTTAAGTTCTCTTCCGTCACAGATGAGAACAATAGCATGGCCCATCCATTTATTTTTTATCTATGCATTTATTAGCAAGTGTTACTACTGGGTGGCTTCTTCAAACAAGTTTTTATTATCTTTGTTAATTTCAGCCCATATTCTTATTTTACCCTAGGTACAGATTGTATGTCGTTTATAAATAACAAATAATATGATTATCATATAAGAGAGAAGCCATATTATTTTTTTAGTTTCTAGTAAGACAAACATTTTGTTTCTATCACAGCCGAAACCCCCGAGAACACACGATTCCTGACAAGGGCCGGTGCAGGTTGTTTTATCGTAGGAAATTACAAGGAATTCCTAAATTATATTATATTTCAAATTTTTTTTTTTTTTAATAACATATTATTACACTGTTTTAAGTTTTGTTATATGTTATATGTTATATGTTATATAATATGACATATTATAAAACATAAAAACATGAGTTAAGTCCCTCGTCGAATTTTCTATGATAAAACAATATGTGAGTATTGTCCGGTGCACGATAAATAAACCATCATATACAAGTATACATGTGACCTTATTAAGCCATGCCGAATTGCCATTTCATCGATACGTAGGCACATATTTAAAGCCCATTTAACCATAATAATATAATCACTTCATATTATTATAATATTACCTGATTTTTAATATATTTTCCACGCCATCATTTAAAGTAGTTAACAACAATAATGATAAAAATGTGGCATATTATTATATTGTCTGTATCGTAATACGCATCTCGCATTGAAGATATAATTATACGGGTTTTTAATTGACAAAATTATTTTAAGGTTAAGAATAATATTTCAACGTGTGATAATAATGACCGAGCAATAATTGTTTCAGGTGAACTTTAATTAACGCGTTTATGCAAATTTTTAGTAATTATTATAATATTATGCTCGACCATTAGCTGTCGCATAAAATTATTGAACTGGATCAGTTCTAGTATTTTATACAAATTGACCTTAGGCATTATTATACATACCTAATAATAATTTATAAATGTAATATTTTACCTCAAAACTTTTTTTTTCGAGTTATAATCATAAATAGTGCAGCACCTACCTATACCATAATAATAATAATTCATTTTAATGCATTTGCAAGGTTGTTATGTAATGTTCGTCTTATTTTAGATATTAAAATTTTTTATTATACTCGTATATATGCTAAAACAGTGGACTGTTTTTTAAGAATTTTTTTTGTCTTAGACACGCATATAATAATGAAGAACCATTAATGCTCATAAGTTATTTTTACATATGTCGATGGTGATTTATACTTTTACAAAAGCCTTTTCATTCACTATTGTATTTACTCTATTTTTGAGAAATAAACAAGAAAATAATATTGAACAATTAAAAATTGATTAGATTACAATGTTTCGTAGGTGAAATTATCAATATTAAAAAAAAAAAATACCTAATTACAATAAAAGCTTATAAAATAAAATTGAACAATCTTTATTTGTACTGTTTTTCATCACTGTGACCATCTATCTCTCAAAAAATCTCTAGTCGTAGTTATGTTAACCATCGTGATAATAATTCCTATGTACTCCACTGTGTGAAAAACCGGGGCATAGGTACGTACCTTATTATAATAACATGTTATTACCCGTTGACGTGACAAAAATTGACAAATTCGTACAAGCGATATTTAAGACGCTATTACCACGCCGTTGCATGCTCGAAAATGTAAGCTTTCATCATACAATATCATTGGATTTATTGGCTTTTAAAGTAAACTTAACGGCTACCGACGATAGTATAGAATACAATATTGTTGTATTTCTAAAGACCATCGAAATCTCAAAACGTTTTTTCCAGCATAACCGTACAAATCAGATTTATAGAAGATTGCCCACTCAAGTTAGATCTACTGCTATTATTATACAGAGAGATCAAAAAGTTTGGAAACCGTCTAATGACTAATTAGAACTGATAAAAGCAATATTATGATAAAATTGATGAGGTATTGAAATATTTTACATAATAAATGTGCAACAGTGTGTGTTATTTATTATTGCTTAATATATAGGTATAAAAACATGCAAACTGTATAATTAAAGTTTTTCCAATTTTTTTGAACACATTGTTTACCTATATATATATGGTCAATAATGCAAAATTATACTTCAGTTGTTATACATTGTAATTGACAACCGTTGTATTAATATAATACGTGCCCCTAACAATCTATATCGTACATCAAAATTATTATTATTATTATTATAATTTTTTTTTTTTTTTTGGAAGTTTAACTACTTAATTCAGTCGAAATGATTGACAAAAAAAAATGGAAACTATTGAAACGATTCAATAGAAAGGTAGATAGGTACACGTTAATTCGTTATAATAACCATCAGTAACCAGCTACATTTTACGAGGTAACACAATATTTTTTTGACATCAATATGTCTAATAAACTGATTGGCACACGATAATATTTTTATGGTATTGTAAATATTAGAGTTATAATCAGTATAATCACGTTCTGCTTGATATAAAATATTCGAATACTCGGTAGACTTATTATGATATACTAATTACTAACCAGACCTAGCAGCAAGTTATGGACGACCAGTAGACTCCATAAATAGGTAGGATACCTACAACTTATTAGCTTTAAGTCGGACGAGAAATAATTATCTACACTGGCCGCAGCTATTAGAATCATTGACTAATTAAGTATACTGGTAACCTGCTGAAAGGCCATAAATTTACAAATAGTTAGATTGTATAAGTCACGTGGCATATTTAAGGACCACTCTGTCTTGCAGTGGAGGTGATACAAACTTAAGTTTTACTTATAAGACGACTCGATGGTACAGCAAATTGTTAAGAAGATGGTGTTTTTTAATGAATTTAATTGAAATTTTTTTAATTCTTATAAAAGTTAGTTTCCTAGTTGCACTTTCAACAAATCAAAAATTATATTAAATTTGGATTTTAATAAATTTGTTAATTAGTAACAAACTGCATAATATTTTGTTGAATATTATACGAATTTTAATTTATATACCCATACGACATTTTCAAAAAAGAAATTATCTGTTTGACTATTATTAACAGGAAATATAATAATGTTACGATTCTGATGTCAAAAACATAAATACCTACTGCAGTGCTTCAAAATTCTAAAAATAAGCATAATTTTCCATAAATTTACAAAAGCGGGATAAGCCTGCTGAAACCTGGCACCTTGTACCTATTACCTATAATATGTTTATGTGTACCTATAAATATAATATGACTGCGCACCCGGTAATCGGTATCTATGTACGACACGTATTAATTACCCATACATTATTATTATTACTGTCTACGTATAAAATATATAGTTTTATTTCAATCGCACGCCAGATTGAATTCAGACGACCTTGGCCCGATTGAACGAGAGATTTTTTTGTTTTCGGCATAACATAATACCGGCTATATAATAATTTGTATACGTCGCATAGGTAATATAAATATAACTATAGAACATATTATTATATATGCGTCGAGTATGTAGTGCTAGTCTATCCCAACCATTTCGGACGTCGACCGTGCCTAATTATCTAACACAAAACAAAAAAAAAAAAAACGCTGGTCGTTAAAACAATATTAACTATATGTAGGTATAGTGTTATTATAATATCATTGGAAAGTATATGATGACGTTAAGACTGTTTATACAGGCAACAGGTGTATGCGTATATTGTATTACCTACAATAATATTTTATTCATCACAATAATTATTATTATGAGGTTAAATTTTATAATAGATTGTTATTATTATTATTATTCGTATTTATAGTAGCTATAATAATATAATAATATATTACATACATTATTTAAAATACCCACATAACTATGCTGCAGCGCTTATCTGCACATGGCCGATTTTACCTCGGTCCGACGGACATAGTTATATATTATGTCAAAAACAAATTAAAAATAATAATAATAATTAAGAAGACTATAACGAATGATGAACCTATATAATTGATTAAACATTTTTTTTCCGACGTTTTATTTATTTGTTTACATTTCTACATATCAATGAATGTACAAAAAAAAATACCATTCTACTATAGCATAGATGGCAATTTAATTTGTACACATAGGTACTCTGTATATATTATTCGTGTAAAATTATATTATGTTTATGCACTCGCTGTAATATATACATAACAAGTAGGTTACTTCTACCTATATTGGCTATATTATAATATTATACACATTTTAAGAGTTTCAAGTATAGGCAATGGGTAGGTATATATAGTGTATACTTAACCTTCATATACGATGTACCTACGTGTTTGCATGTAAAAACACTCTTTTAGATGTATATATTACATATCAATATGTTATGAGTTTAACGTCGATAACTTATTTGCGATACGAAAAAAAATGGGTATGTGGATGTCGCTCTGCAGTACAGTGTAGGTTATAAGTGTGGGTTACTGTAATAGATGGTATTAAATTTGAATTCAATGATGTAATATCATTGTATACGAAAAACGATTCTGAGTGGAGACGGTTTATCAGTCTTGGATATGTTATACTATATTAATTATATTGTTATAATTAAAAAAAAAAAATATGTCGTCCGTAACTATTTAATATTATAAAATCGTGAAATCGTACGTTTTTCTCTTTTAACCGCTTTTATTTCGAGTACCGTTTCGTAAATCGAAAAATAACTTCTCTAAAGTACCATCTCAAGAACATTACCTTTCAGAAAAGATGCTACACTTGATACTTTTGAGCAATTTTGGAGGGAGAAAAAGTGTTTACAGAATAAAAAATAAAAATAAATAGAAATAAACATCATTGTAGAACCAATACATTCCTCGTTCCGTTCAGAATCTAAAATAAATAAATAATAACAATAACAATGATAATAATAAATCCATTTTTATTTTTTAGATATTCTAAAGTAAAAAAATAATGCATTGTTAGCCGTTGGGCCTTGACTGAAAATTTCGTTTCGATGATCATTTATGTATAGAAACAAGTGCAAATCGATTTAATAAGACTCATAGATGGAAAAATTAATGTTATAATTAAATCGTTTGTAATACGCATTGTGATTGAAACTTGAAACACATAAAACACAAACTATAATAAACTATATTTATAATTATTATTATTTTTTACGAACATAATAGACACGTCATGATAATAATGTACAAAGCATTATAATGATGAGTTTTCTGAAAAATCGTTTGACTTATAGTCTGTGCATACGTATCAGCCTTTTATCGTAATAATATTGATAATAATTTAGTACAGCGATCGTTGAAATTAAAACCATGCGTTTAAAAATAAACTCTACCACGTAAGATCGTCGTTTAAAAAATACGAGTTATCAATTATTATTGACATACGTAGGTACTACAAAGTACAAATAAAATAGTGTTTTTTTATCGAATGTTATCTAACCGCCTCGAGCGCACATTACAATTATTAAGCAGCAGTGTAACTGTGGAGCAGCCGCTAATATAATATCATAATGATACGTATAATACAGTTGTCAAATTTCGAGTGCGCTTTATGCAATAAAACTGAAGAAAAAAACTGAACATAAAAATTCACTGCCAGAAACTAAAACGCACCGCCAACGTTCATTTTATGTTTGGTAATTTTCTGTGTATACATTCTCGACGGCAATTAATTATACTGTCCGACGTGTAATCAGGTGTGATCCACTTTCGTTTAATTTATTTTACCTAGAAGTAATAAATTAAAATCGAAATAATTGCATCCGCCAGAGCATTAAAAGCGCCACATAAATATAAACGCCTAATGGAAGCATATTATAGGTATTATAGGTAGGTAGTACTAGGCACTATATAATATAGTTGTGGCAGAAAAAAATAACAAATCGATTAAAAATCTTAAACATAATTTTTAAAAACGTTTCGCGATCGCGTCCGAAATGAAAAGTTTGCTAGAGTAGTTAAGGCATGTTTTAAAATATTTTAGAACACGCACAATGCACATTGAACTTCTTCTCTGAATCATGTCGTTATTATTATATCGACGAAAAACCCGTTAAACATTACATTTTAAGTACGTTCGATCCATAGTGCGCATTTTGATAAAAAAAACTATTTAAAAAATAATAGAATAAAAAATCAGTAAAAAATCTATAGATATAATTATTATCGCTCATTAAAACAACTATTTTCTTCGTCGAATCATCATATGTGCCTAAGTACGCAAGAATGGCAAACGGCAAAAAATTTAATTATACATTTGTAAAAAATACCGATATAATCCCTAATAATTCTGACAATTTTTCCAAAATTTTATCAAAAATAGGTAATCGCTTTCAATAAAATATTTGCTAAAGGATCTTTAGCATTGGTAGTTTTTGAACAAGTTGTGTCTTAAATTGGAGCGTTGGTCCAAACAAATTTCTTTGCATACCTATAGCGCGATTACATAAAACCAATAGACTTAATAATAATTATCAACAATATTAATGTTAAATATATCACTGTTAAACCCATTTCACAAAATAATATGTACCTTGTAATATATAATATAAATATAATAGATAAATAAGAAAATACAATACAATATTAATATTTGTTTAATAGATTACAAGTTACTCACATTAATATTGTTATTGGGTTCAATAGTGACAAGTAACGTTAATGGTTTGATATTAGTTAATTAGATATTGATCACAGTAATAATAATATAAAATAAAAATTTTTACACGTATTTGTATCTAAAATAATAGTAATCGCTTAAAACTAATTGAAGCACAGTGGTATAAGAAGTGCCTAAATAAAATAGAAATCGATCAGTTCTCAAACCAATAGTGTTACTGTAGCTTAACTATAGCTCCGTCTAAACATTGGTTATCTTTACTAATGCAATCATTATTGTTCATCAGCTTTATTATTTATTAATATAAACTATTATTTATCAACTATTTCACTGATTTCTTATCTTACGTCGTTACTCAATTCGTCTTTCATTCTATGGATTCACTGCACAAGAGCAACGCTCACTCCAAGTTCAAGTAAGTAATTATATTTTCATATAAATTATATTTTATCATGAATATCTCTTATATAGAAAAATTTAGTTTTCTAAACCTATGTCATATTAAATAAATGTTTAATACAAACTTGGGTAGTATTCCGAATAATTTACATCAAACAGAGTATTCTTAAGAATTTTTAAACAATTTTGTTTGAAAGATTACTGAAAATGATTTAGAACATTGTTTTAAAGCATTTTATACCTGTAAAAAATAAAAAATACCTCTTAATTATTTTGGGTATTTTATTTCCTAATGTTATCCAGAATAGTATTATTTATTACAATACAAAACACATTTTAAATCAACCACTTATCTTACTATTTCATGTATATGGTATTTTTATTTCTTAGTGGCACCTACGTGGTTACGTATAGAAATATCCTAAAAACTAATTTTTGGTCTATGACTTAGCAAAAAATAAAATAAAAAGCCTTAGACACGTTGAGCTAATATTTGTGCTTAGAGTGTTGTATTATTGAATAGGTAATAATAATAAATAAATAAATAAATTGTAATTAATTAAAAGAGGTAACTTTTTTTTTTTAGAATTTATAAACTTCATGACGTGTCTTATAATAATCATATAATAAGTAAAGAAAAAATGAGCCTAAAAAAACAAATTCAAAATACCTAATTTTTTATAAATGTTAGAATATTTATTCCAAATATTTTCATAAAGTCTTTTATTCGTGTCAATTACTTTAAAAATCATATAAGTTTTGGATATCAATTAAAAAACTTGTATAAAATCTGACCTCTTACCCGCAGCTATTCACATAGTACACAAAACATATACAGTTTCAAACCAATAATCGATTATAAGAATTTCAGTCGAAATACCAATAGCTATGATATATTATTATTAATTTAGCTCTTATGTAATAACATATAAACTATATTATATAATAACGTGGTGATTAATTTATGTCAGATACCAGCCAGTTTCCTTCATGTTTTGATTCATTACGAAGCAACAAGCGGCCGCCGATCAAACTTTTCAAAAGCAACTCGGTAGCAGCCGTGCTTGTGAAATTTGCGGTGGTCAAAGTCAGAGTTGGGCAGAACTAGCGAGGGGAGACCGAAGATTGACCGACCGCGGGCTGACGGTCGGATATGGATCGGATATTTCGGGGCATAATGAAATACAGACGGACAAACAGGGTGAAGATGGTCGAGCAATTCATCCAGGTGAAAAACCGGCCGGAACCAAAAGCGTTGTTTTTCACTTGTATGGACAGCCGTATGCTACCTGCCAGATTTACCGATTCCAACGTCGGCGACATGTTTATCGTCCGAAACGCCGGAAACTTAGTTCCGCATTCACGGCATTTCCAAGACGAGTACACTTCTTGCGAACCGGCCGCCTTGGAACTGGGGTGTGTGCACAACGACGTTAGGCACGTAATCGTTTGTGGGCATTCCGACTGCAAAGCAATGAACTTGTTGCACCTGCTCCGGGAAACGGAATATAGTAACATCGCCAACCGCCGGATGTCACCACTCCGATCCTGGCTCTGCTCACACGCGATGTCGTCCTTGGAAAAGTACCAACAACTCGAGGTAGCTGGTTTTCACGCACCGCTTATTTTCCAGGCCGAGACTCCCTTGCGCCGGATTAGCGCTTACATAGATCCGGATGACAAGCTTTCCGTCACCGATAAGTTGTCGCAGGTCAACACCCTACAGCAAATCCAAAACATTGCCAGCTACGATTTCCTCAAGAAACGCCTAGAAGCGTACGACCTGCACATACACGCTCTTTGGTTCGACATATATACTGGCGAAATACACTACTTTAGCAGGCAAAACAAACAATTCGTAGAAATAAACGAAAAAAACGTCAACAGACTAGTGGAAGAGGTCTCCAAGTACTATTGTTAAGACAAATTGCGATTCAGATGACATCCACCCATCCATCCATCACCCCACGCTCACTCACGCAGAGCTCAACTCGGTGCTTAATATTAAGTGAGACTATTCTAGGTATAAAACGACTGTCGAATATATTGTGTACCTTTGCCGTTTTATTGTACATTAAAACTAAACATAACATACATGTCATTAACATCACCACAAGAAATTTAAAAATATTAGATTTTACCTTTGGAATATCAGATGAAAAAAGGTAAATAAAATAAAATGTAAGATGCTTATCAAAAAATAAAAATACAACAAAGATAATTAACATAATAACCAGTGATAGCCAGAAATGTTCACAATAAGCTAATAATATACAACTCACAATAAATATTAGATGTAGGTTTACAGTCCATAAAATCAATTATCATAATTTACCATTACACTTTAACAATTATAACATCCCAAGGAATATATTATCACAACGAGGTAGTTCCTTTATGTTCGACACCAGTTAGTATTCAACAAATTTTTATTAATTATAACATAGTGAAACGAAATTCGGAAATTCCTATAAAGATCAATCTAAATCTAATATGTTCAAAGAAAGCACAAGGTGATAAAAAAAAATGATTATGCAAAAAAATAAGCTTCATGTTAAGATACGACTTCCATCATATATTCCATAAAAAACTCTAAGTACTTATTCATTTAAATCCTTAGTTTTTCAATCTATACCCTCTTGTCCTAGATAAAATACCTAGATCCTAGATAAAATAGTTTAGGGACCTTTTAACCTTATTATTATAAAGAAATATATTCAGTACTCTGATGTATTTCATACTATTAATATTATTATTATTTATTATTATTAATAGGTAGGTACATATATTTTCTTCAGCTGCTAAGTTAATCAATTCAATCCATTTTATGTTATTAAAATTATGGCATTCGTAACATTTAGTTATTGTAATATTTATTTAAATATTTTTTATTTATTTGTTAAAACTGTACAGTTCAAAACTCGATAATACTATGATCATAGCACACACATAGTATATCATTAAGAACCTTCTATTATTACCTACTTAACTAATTATTAAAAAAAAAAATGTTTCACAAAAGAATATTGTGTTTGAACAAGAAAGTGGGGGGTCATATTGTGTTATAATGCAGCATATTATTGTAAAAATATTTGTTACAAAATAAAAGTTGAGCTTATTTTATTATTAAGCTAATACGTTCCGGCGCACTACCACTCGGAACCTAAAGAGCAAAAAAAAAAAACATTTTTTTACGTAAATACCGTAAAGGCTTTGTTTTTAACTAAAATGCAAAATTTTCCAAAAGTCAAATAATAATCACGCTCACTGTGTACCTAAACAACGCGTTATGATGTAAATACGTATCATAATATGATATTATATTATGGCAGAGCGAATGCTGTGTAATAAGTAAGCATTGCAAATTATAATGATTATACGTTTTTATTTTGTTCTCGCTCGGTGGAGAAATATCTACATAATTTACGGAAGCTACACACACACACACAAGGCCGACCGGCAGCGTAAAACTTCGATGTCGATTACGAGTTTACGATTCGTAAGCTCGCCTCCTTTGAAAGGTTGACAGGGCCTTTCTATAAACTTACATACAACACAACAAGGTTCGTACATTTAAATATTTAAATTTTGAATTCATTTCGCACGCACAAAAAAAATATCAGCAAGCTTGTCGTGATACTGTGGTATATATAATATATTATACCCGCGAATAAATGTACCATCACAAATCTAATTATTTTTCCACGCTCCGCAGATGAATTCACAATTTAAACATTTCGAAAAAAAAAAAACTTTGAGTACATTTGTGGAACGAGACTCGGGCATATTAACTGTGTGAAATGTAACGACAATATATTTTGTATATAGCTGTCTCATATATATATACATAATATGTAATACGACCATTATTATATACAAGTGGGGCAAGTGGGCACGTGTCGACTCATATTTGTTCGACCGAGCTGACTGCTACTTAACTACAGCATATTTCTCTTTCTCTCTCTCTCTCACTCTCCAACTGTCTCTGATTTTCGTCACATCGGTATTATACGAGTATAATAACTCAGGTTTTATCGAACAGCTTAATATTATTCCGTTACTTGTATAAAATAGTCAGTGGCAACAGCGGATGAGGTTATTTATCTGCAGAGCCCGATTTAAGCTGTAAAGTCCATTCGATTCACATTTCATCCTCTTTAATCAAATATAATCCAAAACTATATTGAAATGTTGGTCCTATTTATGCCCTGTGGCTGGTAGTGTTGGTACGTATAACACAAACAATTGTAAACCTAATAAAATGCATCTGGTTATAACGGATAAAAACAAACCAAATTTAATTTAAATATTTGTGCAATTTTTCTTATAATAATATTTATTGTACATTGCATATACTTAGAATAACCTTAAACATTAATCTAACTATTGTTCCTAGCTCTAAATCACAAACGTGTATACACAATACACACAATCACTCGCCTCGGACGACAAGTATTATATATTTCAAAAATATATTTTTCATAAATTAACCGATAAATTGTATTATAGGGGTAAGTATACATAATATGTGTCTAATGTCTAAGGCAGAGGTACCCAACCCACGGCCCGCGATTGTATTCTGTGTGGCCCGTTAAAAAATGTTAAATCGAACAATATATTCTAAATAAAGTATTATAGTAATATGTATTTATTCTATAATAGTAGGTAATGATAATAATAAAATTAAAAAAATACATAATTTGGTGGCCCGCTCAAAAATGATTACTTACTAAACTGACACGCTGAACAAAAATGGTTGGGCATCACTGATCTAAGGGGTGAGTTTCAGTTCTCATACCGCACACACACCTAGGATCTCCCTGGAAGGTCAGCTCACCCCCCCCACTAAGATTATTCAGATGGCGGACGGTACCGACGGTGATTATTTGTCATGTGTACCTACGCCTAATAATATACAATTTTTGATGTTGTTCGATCGCAGTAAAATATTTCAACACTAAACTACTATATCTGCAGGAGTTCTCAAACCTATTTTACTGACTGGGTATTTTATCTTTTAAAACATTTCACGGCACACACATAGAACAAAATCCATGTTATTTTTCGACGATACAAACATGTCAATACCTATTTATTCTGCGCATAAATCAAAAACATAAATAATCATCAGCATATCAGCGAGTGACTTTTGAATTTTAAATTTTATCACTCAAGCTGACACAAACTACATAACATAATAAGACAACAATTAAACTGCACAATTGAAGAATTTCACGGCACAACAGTTGGGAATCCCTGAGCTACACATTATAATATTGCAAAGTCACTTATATATTATGGAATCAACGTCAATTCGTTATGCATCGATGTGTGTGGGTAAAGGTAGACACCTTCAATAAGTCGATGAAAAACAAAAGTGACTTATCGGGTTAAAATTAGCATAATATATAACTTTCACTTGTCCCGATGTCCCACGGCCGCGACAAATATTTTATTCAACCGAGACTCGCAGCAATTAATCATAAAACAGTATAGGTAGGTAAGTACTTTTTTTCATCAATTTCGTCAAAATTGCACCTACTCGATAAATTACGTATGTTGTGTACATAGCTGCGTCAGATTGGACTGAACAACAACTGTGCAATTGAAAGCAATGCAGTACCCATGCCGTAAAGTTTTTTTTTTTTAATTTATGTTTTCCATAGTATGCCACCCGCCCACAATAAATCACACTAAACCTAAACTTTTGTTAGGTTTAATAACTGCCAATATATAATGCACACCTGTGGTTTTGCAAAAAAAAAAAAATCATTACGTCTTTTATAAATTTATTATTGTTTGCGACAAACGACAATGATGTATAAATACGTATGTCTGGTTACAGCTGACAATAACAATATCCCGATACCTACACATTTGTCTGATACTACCGTTATAATACCGCGGTATACGTACCAATACCGTTTATTAAAGTTTAGCGTATTGTACATTATTCTTCTTTATATCGTGTCCGGAATAAGATACGAAGATATGTATTATTTATATACCTATATTTTCGGTACGATATGATTAAACGTTATAAAACTTAAATATTTCACAATTTACATAATATTTCCATCAGTTAAAGTATTGCAGATTTGCGTAGGTAAAGTAGGTACCAATAATATATAGATAATTAATAAAGTGTGTTTATTTAAATTCCTATCTCATGACACTATTTGAATACTTAAGTATTTTAAATGCTCTGCACGGCAATTATCACAATGATTTCAATTCTTTATTTTGCATGTGTTACAAAAGAACCTCAAATCAGTAGTCACCACATAACAGATATAATTATATGTTTGGTATATACCTAGTCGAAATTACCAAAAGTGTAAATCACATTGAAAAAGCGGGTAAGTCATGTATGTCGCTCTGCTGTACAGTAGGTTACAAGTGGGTTACTGTAATGGATGGAATTAAATTTGAATCCAATTATATCATTGTATACAAAAAACGATTCTGAGCGAAGACGGTTTATCTGTCTAGGATATATTATAGATTATTAAAAATTTTCAAATCTTAGATTTAAAAATAAAAATTTTTATGAATTTCTAGTTTGAAATAATTTGCGAATTTTCGTGATTTTTACATATTATTATGTTGTCAAAATTCAAACTTTGAATGCTTGTAAAAAAAAAATTGTGAATATGTATTTCTTTTATTTTTCAACTTCTATTGTAAAAATATGTTAGGAGCCTTGTATTAAATTTTCAAATCTTAGAATTAAAAAGAAAAACTTTTATGAATTTCTATCTAAGATAATTTGAACATTGCCGTAATTTTTACGTATTTAGTCAAAATTTGAACTTTAAATGCTTATAAAAAAAAATCGTGCCTACGAATTTTTAATATTTTTTAACTTCTATTGTTACAATGTGTTAGAAGCCTTGTATTAAATTTTCAAGCTTTTCTACCGAACAAATAAATTTTTATCGATATTTATAGAAAAAAAAACTAAAAAAGTTGAAAAATTAAAATGTCAGTAAACAGCTCAAAACAAATCTAAATATTTTGAAAATTTTATCAAATATATAAAACGCCTATATAAACATTCAGTCAAAATTTCAAGTATCTGCGGTAATTTGTTTTAGAGTTACACCAAAATAAGGAAATCGCTTAAAGTGAAAATCCAATGTTGTAAAAATTTAAATTTCAAATGCTCATAAAAATTTAATTTGAATTTCAGGTGGAATTTTTATTTGTGATAAAGATTGAAAAACTTGTAAGGAATCTTGTATTAAATTTTTAAATCTTAGATTTAAAAAGAAAATTTTTTATGAATTTCTAGCCAAAAATAATTTGTGAATTTTCGTGATTTTTACGTATTTTGTCAAAATTCAAACTTTGAATGCTTATAAAAAAAAATTGTGACTATGAATTTCTTTTATTTTTCAACTGCTATTGTAACAATATGTTAAGAGCCTTGTATTAAATTTTCAAGCTTTTCTGCCTAACAAATAAATTTTTATCGATATTAATTTAAAAAAAACTAATAATGATCGAAAATTTGAAATGCCTATGAATAGTTCAACTTAAGTCGAAATTTTTTGAAAATTGCATGGTGGATAGAATATACTTATATAAACATTAGCTGAAAATTGAATGTATCTATGGTCATTTGTTTTAAAGTTACATCAAAAACCAAAATCGATTTTGTCGAAAAATGAGTGTGCGTAAAATTTCCTGTTTTTCCCTTAATTTTTAGTTTGTTTTTCTCAATTATTTAGAAAAGTATTAAGAATTTTTTACTTTTGACCCCCCAAAGTACCAACTAGATTCACTTTCTGATCGAACGAAGTACTGAAGTCAAAAATCGAAGCATTTTTACTGCCCCAAAACGTGATGACAGACACAAAAAAAAAAAAAAAAACACACATCATGGTAAAATCAATACATTCATCGCTCCGCTCAGAATCTAAAACGAAATTGTCAAAAATGTCGTTATTGCCGCCAATGCACCGTATTTATACCAAACACAATAATGAAGAATCCGGTATTCTCAATAACACACTCGTACCGGTTTGAGTATTTATATATACCGACAATTAAATAGAATTCCGTTAGCTCTAACATAGGAATTAGAGCAACAGGTTTTCAATCAACAGTGGAGTTGCTGAAATATTATCGTTTTCCAAAAAATGCTCATCACGATACCGAATTTTAAAAATACGCAAAAAACTTGCAAACTGCAACGTTAATGGCATTCGATGATAACGGTAAATATTATCTACATCTGCGTTGTACGATAATATAATATGAAAAATAAAATAAATTGATTTTATTATTTTATGTTTGATCATATTATATACATATTTTCCGTATTGGCGGGACGCGTGGCACATCAAGTACAATATAATATTATAAACATTTATTATAGGTACTATCGGCGAAGGTTAGACGCGTTTGGTGAATTTAGGTGAGACTTAAAATATTTTGTCGTATTTATAATTCAAATTCCCGAGTTCAATCAAGAATATTCATTGTGCCTGGAAAAATTATTCTGTGCAAATGTTTTTGTAAGCAAGTAACTCATTAGGAATTCAATCATTCGGTTGAATGAATTGTATACCGATACAATAATGGATAATGATAAGATTACCAATGTTGAAAAAAATGATAGGGACTGTGACGCACGCCGGCCGATTAATAATTATTACGAATTAAGAGCGTCTGCTGTGAAGTTGCTTTGGAATAACGTCATCGGACGACCTATAAGTTCACGTATAACGTAGGTAGGTATGTACCTCTTTAAAAAACTGATATGATAAACGTGGTAATCGTGCGATAGGAACAGTGTTTGCAATAATCCGGCAGATGAATGCGACATAAATAATGTGTTTCGATTATGTGTCGCAAGCGTTTGGTAGACACCGCTATGTTTCATTTATATAGGTACTATCGACTATTGCAACTGGAATTACGAGATAAGACTTTATTTAGGGGGGAGAGGGGATTAGAAACATGAGACGAAAAAATTTGGAGTACAAATACAAATGAAATTATGGGAACGCATATTCGAAAAATAGATTTTTCTCTAACCACTCAGAATCATATACTCTTTTAATCGTGTGCAATGATTTATCATTCAGTTTATATTTAACTTGCATCCATTTTAGGGAAACATTCCCCTACCTATTCATTATACAAGTTATTTTTTTCTATAGCTTACCTTTTCCTATTTTTTTTCATATTTTCAAAAACATTTTTAAACCCTTATATGCCTGATTATTAACAACGATATTAATTACGAAAAATTTTGTAGATCGTAAATAAACATAAATACCGATAGCATATTTCACGTAAACATATATCATACAGGTACAATGTACATACAACACAGTACCTACACTCAGCAGTGTTTAATAGAAACAACTGATGTTATATTTATTATCTTAATAACCAATGTTTATAACTATCTAGGAATAACTTTTCTCATAAAAACAAAAAAATTTAAAAGAATATTGTTTAGAATAATCAACAAACAAACAGCAGTAGGTACCTACACACTACGTTTTTCAGTGTTAACTCTGTTACGCAATTGTATGTTATATCTAATAAATATTATGTTTGAATTAGATGAAGTTATTATTATTATTATTTTTTTTTTTGGTAGAGCGGAGAAAGGAGGGGTCTAAACTTTTCGACTACTATTTGTACTCATTTGTGAGATACACTCGATATAGCAGAGAAACTACTTTGAATATTTAAAACAATTAACGTACTTAGGCATTTCATCCACCATCCATCAAAACCACTGTCAGTTATTCTGCACGTATAATACGTAAGTAAATATAAAAATGACGTCTACATCACAGAATTTGTATTCACACTGTGTGAAATTAAAATTAATTATTCACGAAAATCCGTTTTTCTCCTACCGTCGTGGTGTTACGACATCATGTAGGTGTAAATAATAATATAACGATATACATATTTTCACGACTTATCGTGTAGGTATACCTACACATACCTACCTACCAATACCTGCAGTATATTACGACGTCTACGCGGCGCGTGATTTTCATGTTGCAGGCCATCACCACCGCAGTCATGGTACATACACAATATACTATTATGGATAGGTTACCAACGTTCGTATAATGTATAATAATATGCGATCACGAGGTATATCATTATCATACCCCTCGGGGAAACGACTCGGCTGTTATTATAGTATCACGGTGGCGACGTCGACACGGTGCCGTGAGACAAACGCGTGTAGTAAAATAATTTAGCTGATGTATACCCGACGTTTTCACTTCTAAACCGTTTGCCCTTTGGCGCTACACCGTATACGTTATATGTACTACCTTTATCCGATGCGTTTCAATGGCGTCTCGAACGTCCACGGTTCTGTTGGGCATTTTAATTTTACTTTTATCCCATTGAAATGTACAACCAATCTCGTACTTACCTACAACGTAATAATAGTAATTATAATCATGGAAATATTAATATTATGTTATTTTACAGTATATTATATTATAAGTTAAGCGAGTATCCAAAAGGAATCACTTGCAGGCGTGCTTTGTGGTTATTGCCCGATATATTTGAACATTATTATAGTACTAGTTAATTAATTTGTTTATCTTGTAAAGTTGAGTTCACGTAGATGCAAAAAAACACTTAGACAAAAGACTAACTTGGGCAACCCATATAAAAAACAAAAGATCTTCCCTCAATCTTAAACTCCATAAATTCAGACAGCTCCTGTGATCTAACCATTCTAACCTATCTTATAATAGGTAATAAACTTCTCATATATAAACAAATCATTCGACCTGCAATGACCTTTGGCATACAAATTTGGGGAACCTCTAAAAACTCTAACATAAATGAATTTATCAATTTCCGACTCTTAAATAATTCTCCCTGGTATGTCAGCAATCGCACTCGTCATAATGATCTAAAAATTCCAATTATCTCTGAAATAGCGTCAAACCACTACAAGAAAATTCATAAAAATACTATTAATCATCCTAACCCTATCATCTCTAACCCCTCCTCTTTCTCACTTCCAGTTAACCCAATCCACCGCCTCAAACGAAAATGACCACATGACCTACTTAATACTTAAAGACAATTAACATTAGTTAGTCAAAAAAAATCATCATTTAACTAAATATCCACCAGTCATATCAAGTTTGAAGTAATGTTACTTTGCACCCTCTTCTATGTTCTATCACGACATCAAGCCTTGTACAAATCTAAAACCATCAAAATTACCTATTGTATATATTAATTACAGATTGTATATTTTATCTTTTCTAAAATAAAAAAAAAATTAAAAATTACTTTTACTATAGTTTTTTAAATTTTTTTTATAAAAACGATTGTATAGTACCTATATAACTTGATAAATAATAGTAACTTAATTTAATTAATAGTTTGTTTTTTTTTTTTTTTTTGTTAACTGATTATTATTACAACATTTACATTCCAAAAGCACAATAAGCAATACACAAAAAAATAAATATAATTACAGTAAAAAATAAAACATTTTACATTTAAGATCGATTAATAGAAAGAGAAACCAACGAATGACAGAAACAGATAACTAATTAGGTTAATTTTTAGTAGTCAATTTGTTCATGAGCCGACATCTCTTTAAACACTGTTAATTTATACTCAATAGTTAATGTTTAATTATTTGACAGGCATAAATGAGCACAATAAAGCACAGTAAATTATTGATAACACATTATAATTGATATTATATAAAATAATATACAAAACATATAGAAACATTAATAATCAATTCAGTATTAAGTCAAGATAGGTATAAATATTAATTCAATTAATAATTAAACAAAAAACAAAACAATCGAAGTAAGTACCTTGTTAATAAAATTGACGAGAGCGCAATAAGTCCAGACGCGTCATTCTATAGATAGGATTGATGCATCCGTAATTTTTAGAATTAATGTATAGGTACATAAAATAAGGAATTTGGGATCGTGTATATTGAGACGGAACTTAAAGATTTCATCGTTAGAGAAAATTAGGAGCAATGTGAATTATAAGCCTACGTAGAAATATTAAATTATTTGTACTTATTTTTGCAAAGTGTTTCGTTTTACACGATTAATTATAGCTTTAATCAGAATGACCAAACGAGATACTTGATATCATTATGTTAAGTATGGTAAGAGGGAGGGCAGTCCACCATCGAGTTAGGTCTCAAATATATCCTTCAGCAAATTCCAGAGATAGGCTCCGTATAAACGAAATAAAAGTCGAATCAAAAATGAAATCAATGTGTTAATTTCAAAATCATTTT
The DNA here is from genome assembly GCF_037042655.1 of Diuraphis noxia. NCBI lineage: Eukaryota > Metazoa > Arthropoda > Insecta > Hemiptera > Aphididae > Diuraphis > Diuraphis noxia. The sequence goes on along the minus strand of NW_028301711.1, from coordinate 103,919,929 downwards.
ACGCATTAAAGTTTATTTCTATGTGGAAATCATAAAAAAAATGCAAACCGATCAACATTTTTCCAATAGTAAACAACTTTTCCCGTCACGAGGTTTCCCGATCCACCGGTGACAATATTTAAATTTTAAATCTTCAGTTAGAGTGCCACAAAGTGTTCTAGATGTAGCAGCAGTGCCTACATTATACATGATAAACACTTCAATTATACAAATTATGCACATTTCTTGCAAAGATTGACTTGCTCCACGCGCACGTCGAACTGCGTATGATTTATATTGTCTATATACGTTTCAAAAATTATTATACCGCACCGTTACCATACTACCGGTAAATAAATATAAATTATAGCCAAAATCAATTGGACAACTTAAACATACACTGCAGAATATTATTTCAATAATATTCGTTATATGACGTGTTATTATGTTAATTGATTATTAATTTTTTTCAATATTTTCATAATTTATGGCTTACTCGGCATAATGTGAGACGGGGCCGATTAGTTTGCATTTATAATAATAACATGAGTGGTACCTATATATTATTATTATGTAGGTTACTGAACGTGTTTCCAGTTCTGTGCCTAGGTATACCGCAGTTACTCTAAATTCGCATCGACCGCCGTCGTACAATATTGTTAAACCGACCGACCACCGAATCCAATCGAAAACGAGTCCCGAGACAGCTTTTATAATAAACTGTTTTGCTGGTTTTTTTTTTCCATTTCTGCACAATATGCTGCTTGGGTATACGATTTTATCTTTTCCCGAGAGTAGAATTTATTATCATCCTGATATCAATAAACAATCAAAAGCTGTACATGTACAGTATAACGCCCAAAATTGTGGGTGTGTCACGACGAGTCTCGTTGTCTCGTAGGAGAACTCCGAAACCGTTTCAAACTACTGTTTTACATTTTCCGATTTAATTTTATATTTCACGTTTCAATCACTGATATTTTATATCGAGATAGTTACAAGAAGTTTTTATGGACTCATCGTAATTAATTGATTTTTATCATATAATATACGCATTATACGAAAACGCCAAAGTCGAGGGCACGCATTGTGTCAACAAAACGCGTGTCGAAAAAATAATGTTCAATTCAGTGTTTTAAATAATGCTTGTACACTGTTTATAATATTTTTAAAGGTGATTTTTGGAGGACCGTAAGTGAATCTGAGACCAATTGAGGGAAAAAATCATTTAAATAAATATTGGTGTGACCTAGGTAGGTACTATATTTATATTAATTTATTCCGAAATGCATAATATAAAAAGACACGAATTTTTCCCTCTAATATTTTTACCGTTCACCTCGTAAATATTATACTGTATTATGGTTGCCATGATTTCTTTTTCATCAGTATAATCTTTTGCGAGTTGCGACTGTATACACATTTTATATGCCCTTGTCTGCGCGCCTTGACTACTGGTGGCGATGGTGAGTGGGTGGGTGGTATGGATAATCGTTTGTGATGATTTTCAACGAAATCGGCTAATTATTGTCACATCGTGTAGGGATACGAGGAAACAATGACCGTGTACTATCATTATTACAATACACCATATTATTATTACTTCAATTATAAGAGAATGACCCATCAGCCGCCGCGCGTTCATAATAATGCGCGTGTTCGCGTGTGCCGTTAAACTAGCTACGAAGGTATACAAGACGTGTTTAAGTCAACTATAAAACTTAACGCGTCATCTCTAGGAGGTACCAACCTTTGATCTTTGAGAACTCAGCTTAATACGAAGGTTTACGATGAAAGTTGAAGTAAGTTAATCAAACAGTGTCCTACATTATGTATAATATTTTTTTTTAACATTGTAAATTAGTAAAGATATGCTTTTCTTCACCTCAACTCCGCGGAACATCAGGGACTAACCCTAGGGTTTTTTAGAACATACAAAATTAAATTTTGGAATTTGAAATATTTGGAATTTGAATATATTTATACAATTGAAGTGAACAATTTAATTAAAAAATCTAAGGAATACGTTATAAGTAAATTTCATGATGAATTCAAATATTTTTTCAGACATTTTATCAAATAATTATAGATTATATATTTTAAATACAATTGGACAACCTAACTTTTGACTGAAAATACAAAACAATTAATATTCATGTAGTGCGATATTGACCTGTCGTATACATACGCGTTTAGCCATTTTTTGTTTTTGAATATAATCAAACACACTAATGATCACTTATACTACTTAAACATGGATTACATGGCCCACACGCAACACATATAAATTTACCAATATTGATCTCCTTAAAAACGGGCGGTATCTGTTAAAATTTTTACAAATTTATGTCGTCAATGTTCTAAAAACCACTGCAAACTCGTTATTTTTGGATATTATAAGGGAGCTATCTTTCACTATAATATTATGCGCGAACGGATTGTCTTTATGTGAACAGTTAATAATTAACATTATTAGATTATGTGCATTAACTACCCGCATCACGTAATACGTATGTCGTATACATAATACTGTAATAGTACGTATGAAAAAAAACAATTTGTGAACATAAAATAGCCGAAAAATGTTCCTACTAGAAGTTCAGTGTTTAAAAAAATTTAAATATTTTCGAATTCGTACAGACTTCAGAAGTTTACTTTGCATAGGTCAAAGTGTTATTTTCAAATACTGCCTAAACCCAAGCAAAGCTAACTTTTTATAAGCATGATCACTTTTACATTTTTAAATCAAACCTCACAATGTACCTTAACTTTCATCAGACGTTTGGTGATTTCGATGAAAAATCTATTGGGTGTTCGCATACCCCTTAACCAAGTTATGTATATCTATATCTGCACTGCACCTATAAACATAGCAAACACCGTGTCTGACTTTCATCTAGTTATTCTCTTCTTCATCTTAAATATCCATTCACGTTGTCCAATGAAAACCGTTTATCGAAGATATTTTATGATTTTTTGTCCATATTTATAAAATAGATAATATATCATCGAATAGCATACATTTTCTATCCACCCACAAAGAAAATTTATATCAGCTGTTTCATTTCGATTGTTGTTATTAATTTGGGTGGATACTGGATATACTTGTATGCGTCAGTTACCAGGATTAAGATGTACGCCGTTCACAATTTGCTAAGACCCCGTGATAATAATAACTTGTCGAAAGAGAATTGAAAAAGAGAGAGAGAGAGAAAAGAAATAAGAAAAGGAGCTGCAGCCTGCAGAGTAATATACATAATATGTGTGCGCCTATAAGAATACAGTCGGTTTCAATGTGTATACCTAAGAGTTATATTTATACGTCTATAACACTCGTCGCAATAAATTATCGTCGTTTTACATGAAAGGCAAAATCTTCGAAAACCCAGCTCCGTTTATGCAAAGGCCAAAGATGATTCAATTTTTTTCCTGTGTAATGTTATCATCATTACGCATCATAATTTAAGTTTAGGGGCACAATTTATTTTCATGCACAACAAGTCGCAGCTTTTAAAATGTTATTGGTGTATTCGCCTGGACGAGAAAATTTCACGGATAAGTTCGGAAAAAAAATTTCACATTGAAAGAGTCTAATCTAGAGACTAGATCATATTTTGTATAACGTTTACAGTTTATATGTTGAAAACAAATAATATCAATTAAAATGATGATGTTGAGAGCCGAAGCCGATGGAATTTACGTTTAAAGTGTTACACTATAGTCCTATGAGTATATAGTTGACGCGGCAAGTAGTTTGGTCACCAAAGATGAAAAATACTTCAAGATGATTGATAAAAAATTAAAATACCGATTTGTTCCTATGTTAGTCGTGCTTACTGCCACTTTAGAAAAGACAGATATAGAGCACCGTGAGAGCAACAACGGCAAAATCAAAATTAGAATACCTAATGAATTAAAATGGTTCATAGAATCCCGTTGTGCCATTAAAGGTTGAGGACAGACACAATCGACTCATAAAAATGTATGTACAAAAACATCACAAATATATGCGATTCATATGAAAAAAGAAGAATGAGACGTTAGAGGAGATGGCAACGCATTCTAAAAAATCAATACTGTAATGCTGGCACACCGACTAAACCAAAACCATATGCCGATTAATCAATTTTCCATACGAATTTTCCTTAGTTATAATCTAGGTACTATCGGATCCACTACATAAGGTGGTATTATAACCAAACTCTGTAAAATCCATTACAGTCTGCTCACAAAAGATGAAAATGAGAATCAAATTATAAATAATTTTATGCAAGTAATTCAAATCATTGATAAAATTGTTGAAATAATTAATTATCAAAAAAATAATAAATTTGATTGTAATATGTAATAGAATATTAATTCAATATTTATTCAAATCAGTAATATTTAATCAATGTATGAAATAATTATTATGTCACAAACATGGAAAACCAATTAAGTACATCATGCTTGTACGAAAACCCCCCTACGACTATTCAATCATAACAAAATTAAATATTCAATAGGTCAAAATTTATAATATAATTTTTGGGCTAGTAAAAAAGGAATCATATTCGATAAACAAAACAAACATTTTTCATTTTATTTGATTTAAATTTCGTGAAACAAGCAATAACATCTGGTGTTACTGTTTAAATTACTATATTCCGTAAACTATGTATGACCATTATTGAGGATTAGTAAAGATATGGTTTTATATGCCCAACTGCAGTGTGTGGAAATTAGCCTTGACTTGAGTTTTTATACTAATAAGAAGTATAACGACGGTGTTGTTAAAATAACAAGATTGTTTTGATTTTAAATGTTGAAAGCGAAACTAAATTCAAACAAATAAATAATGTTTGTTAGTGGCGCAGGAACTATTTTTCAGGAATGGGGAAAAATATAAAAAGCATATTTACTCTAATATTTTTATTTGTGTTTTATTACGGAAAACCTTCTTATATATATATACAGTATGTCCCACAGAGATCTGACATTCTGACAAATTAAATAACTTTTGTTCTAATCAATGTTTAAAAAAATTTCTTTTAAATATAATTCATAGACACTTGCGCTACATTTTTAGAATACATTTTTTATTTTTTAATACTCAAAATAAAAAACTTAAAAATTGATAAAAAAAAATTTTCGAAATATTCAATATAGCCAATTTGTGAATCTGATTTTTAGAAAAATTTATATGGTAAAAACACTTATATTATTTAAGTCAAATGGCTGATTTTTTACAAATTTTTTAAATATCAATATTTTCGTTAAGTAAATTACGATCTAGTTTATGTTAGAAACCTTGTAATTTCAAATAATAATAAAGTTTTTTAAAAATATTTTATAAGAACATTTTTAAATAAGTGCATGTTAAAATCTAATTATTTTTTTTATTGTATTTATTTTAATAATATAAAATATAAATTACTATAATTTACCTAACTAAAATATTGATATTTAAAAAAATTGTAAAAAATTGTATCAAATTTGCAAATTGGCTATATTGAAAATTTCGAAAAAAATGTATCAATTTTTAAGTTTTTATTTTGAATATTAAAAAATAAAAAATGTAGCGCAAGTGTCTATGGATGATATTTAAAAGAAATTTTTAAAAAATATTGATTAGAACAAAAGTTATTTCATTTGTCAGAATGTCAGATCTCTTTGGGACACCCTGTATATATATTTATTTATTATTGATAAAGGCAGTATATAATAATATAAGATACAAGAATTATTTAAATGTATTAAAGAAATTTTAGTATAATATAAATACATTTTATTTATACATTTATATATTGAAACAAAACAGAAAAAATATTTACTTAAAAACTGAAGTTTTATTTAAAATTAACATTAAATAAATTAAAAAAAAATATAAAATAAACTCCACATTGGAAATCAACATAAATATAAAAATTATATTATAAACGTGTAAAAAAAAAATGTAATATAATATAAATACATTTATATATTGAAATAAAACAGGTAACATATATTATTATTTACTTTATAACTGAAATGATATTTAAAATTAACAATATATAAAGAAAAAATTAAAATTAAAATTCACATAGAAAATCAATGTTTAGAAATATGTAAAGAAAATTAATACATGTAATATTAATAAAAATTTCCAAATGTTGATTTTCTTTGTGAAATTCTAGAAACAAATTCTTTGGCAATTAACTTCAAACCAATTTTTCCTGTCATAGACTTATGGACATGTAAAATCATCATATGAGTTAATCTCTTTTAGGTCATTGTGGACCTCAAATATGTTTTTAATTTTCTCAATGCACTAAAAGAACGTTCAGCGGTCGCTGCAGATGCTGGTTTGGTTAAAATTAATTTAATTAGTTTGGTGATTTCAGAAAACAAAGTATCTTTTGAATTAAAGTATTCATTTCTCAAATTATTAATAATATCTGAAATAGTAGTTGTAGACACTATAGATGGCAACATAAGAAGCTATGCATGAAGCTTATTTACATCAAAATCTTCATTCATATTATTTAAACAATTATTAAGTTCTTGGTGTATTTTTGTTTTTTTATGTTTTCTAATTTTACCAAGCTTTTTAGACTTTGTTGATTAAAACAGCTATCAATTTCATTTATCAAATAGTCAATTATTTCAAACATATCTTTTTTCAATTCACATATTGGTGATAATTTTATAGAAAGGTTATTTGTGTATTTAAGTCGTTTTGGTGTTTTTTGGATGTGCCTATAGTCGTCAAGTGGTTCTAATTCACATAATTCAGCATGTAAATTCACGGTATTTAATATCTTTTCAACATTTTCATTAGTTCTGAATGGTAGTAATGTTTTCTTCAATGTATCAGCAGCTTTAATAGAATCAGATGCACAAAATTTAGGATTTTGTAATACTTTTGCTAATTGTTCTACTAGACCAAAGATATGTATTGCAATAGTAAAAAAAATCATTTTTTTTAATTTTTTTCACATATTAATATCCTTTTAGTGTTGATTTTCTATCATCTGCTATGCAAACACTTCCTGAAATGTCTATTTTTTTTTTTATAGTTTTAAATTATTCAATATTATTTATTATCATAATATCATTGGTTATAAATACTGGTATACTTGTATAGTATAATCAGTGGTAATTGGAATTATGTTATAATAATAAAAATACTATTGTGCGCATTCACGAGATGAGTTCAATTTTGAAATTTTGAATACGTATAAATATAATTTACTGCCATTGTATCGTTTTAATGTTATTGTGGTTGGGGGGGGGGCAAAAGTATAATTTTGCCCCTCTTGGTTTATATGTGAGGGGTCAATTGCCCCCTCTGTCCCCCCTTCTCTGACGCCACTGGGAAGTGCCGAATTAAGAGATTTGGCGCCCCTAGGACCATATAAAAATAGCATCCTTAAAAATAAATATATGTGTATCAACAAGTAACAAGGATATTTAGGATATTTAATACACTTATAAAAAACTTCTTATATAACTTGTTTGCATAATTTTTTTGTAATATGTTTTAATTAAATTAATAATTATATAAAATTCAGAAAAACAATTGGTACCTAATTAGATATTTAGAATTTTATTTAAAAAAAAAATTATCAATAACAAAAAATTCAAAAAGTTGATGTCTTTCTGGACTTGCTGGTAGCAAATTCAGTTATTGTATTAAAATAATCCTAACTTTTAAGTAGTTCGTTGTCTATAGTCCATGTTTAAAAGAGATAATGCATTTAATCAGGTTGATGTAGTTGTATAGTATCTATTTTTTTAGTTTACTTTATAACTTTTTCAATGGTTTTCGTTTGTTCTAATGCTCGTTTTCCATTTTCAGCTCCACTTAATTTTAATTTAACCATAATGACAATATATACACAATAAAGTATACCAAAGTCATAATAAATATTAAATAAAATTATATAATAATTGTACAATATAATAATGAATAATGTCAAAAAAAAAGCATAAATATATAAATGTCAAAATAACTACTTTTTACAAAAAAAATACCTTAAAATGCCAAATCTATAACCAAGCCCAATTCAAACAAAATATTCAACATTTCAAAACAATAATTTTACAGTGTTTATAAATAGCTTGTTGATTATCTAATTTTAATGCATTATTGCATTCCACAATAATTGTTAAGTAAATATTAAGAAATAGTTATTCTTCCTTAAAAAAAAAAATGAAATAAATAAGTTATGAAATATATAAATAAATTCACAAAATTGAAAATAAGAACACGTCAAGTCAAATTCAAACCTTCAAATACTAGAAAACGAAATTACAGATTTGCAGAACAAAAAAATTGTTCTTTATCTACAAAAGTACAGACTGATAATAAAAATATCTACCATGTGCAATGTGCATAAACCATAGAGTAACTCTATTGCATAGACATATAAAGAATTACTTTATGGCACAAATATAAAATTGATAATAATAATAATAAAATGGTGTCAATATAACCAAAACAAAAAAAAAATTATTATTTCAGAATTATTATACTGAGGAACGTCATCTTCGTATTTTTCCATTTATACTGGACATTGTAGACAGCGGCCATTAAATGATTTAAAATTAGGGTGCTCCTAGGCCGGGGCCTACTTGTCCTATACATTAATCCGCCACTGCCACTGGGTTTGTATATTATTGAAAGTTTTGTTTAAATAAATAACTAATTTTGCTCTATTTCCCAATGGCCCCGTCTGCATTTTAAACATAGATACCTACTAACCTACTAGGCATCCGACACCCACAAAATACAGACCATATCTATATTCGTTTCGGCTTGTTTTTAAAATACATCGTATTGTAATAGGTATGTCATTTCTAAAACACCTGCATCATCAAAGAGATATTGTATTATAATATAATGGTAGTAAGAGCTCGGCATAATACTCTCGCGCGCCCTTGCATATTATACTACCACCGAGCCCACGGTCCTTTGTGGAGCATAAACTATTGCGAAACTCGCGTACATATATACATATTATATACGATGGCGCGAAATGATATGGAACAAGTTCCGAGCGGGTCAAACTCAAAGAACCTTTTGAAGTATAATATAGCCATACGCGTATTATATTATGCGCGCACACCGGGTCAATTAGAAAAATATAATATTACATTATAGGTACCCGATGGACCACAACCATGATTATTATTATAACTATAATTTTCCTGGAATATGTTAGAGAGAAATGGGAGGAAGTAGTTTTGGTGGCCGAGAGTCTAAATGGCTCGTAAAAGCCTGTGAAAAAAATCATTTTTCCTGGCTGGGGGGGGGGGATTAAACCGGCCCGTCGACGACAGTTCGAACCGTAAGTTCATCGAAAGCTCTATTATATACTGACCGACGAATTATAAATGACCATTCCGGACGCGTATAATGACGATCGGCGAAACGTAAAACCGTAAAGGCTATAACTAAGCCGAGTGACTAACCGAGATATGATAAAAAAAAAATCTCAATTCACACACAGAATTTATAAATTCACAACTACTGCTGTTTATTTTAAGTTTTGATGTATTTAAACGTTCGGTCACGATTTTTCCACAAACGGTATTCTGTATAAATATAATTGTTAATATCTACGTGAAATGTGCATTTTTGTATACGTACGATATATTTATCTGAGTATTTACGAATAATTATCCGCACAATATACGTATAGTTAGCAGTCAATATCGATTTTGGTTTTAAAATAACTTATTTATAGGCATTTATTAACATAACTTAATCGGCTAATAAACGAAAGCGAACTAATTCAATAATATTAATCTGGTATAATACAATATCACCGATCCGTGAGTACAATAAGCAGAATCGTATTAAAAAAAAATATATTTTTATTTTTTATAAAATTAAACACTAATTATAAATGATTTGTATAAAATTGTTTTATAATCCGGTTATCTGTTGTATTTGTTACTCATCAAACGTAATATGCTTGTCAGTTTATATTAAAATCTGTATTATTATCGTTATTATACATCTATTTTATATAGAAGTTCAGCTATTATTATATATTTATAAACTAGTGTCAATACCTGCAGTAGTTACTAAATAAATGTTTTTGTTTTTTTTTTTTAATCGTGGCGTAATCTTTGTGTGTATGTACAGTACCTATATAGCGTGTTTACTTAAACGACACGTCATCATGTATACAGTTTATTCGTAGATATTAAGTACTTACTTTACAACATTTCGATAGCTTTAAAAAAGCTTACATCACCGTCCAAATCTTTAAAGCTAACAATTCGCACCAAATATTTGGAAGCTTCTTCTCTGGACAATATATTATTATGGCCTTACGGTATCCACAATATGGTTGTCCAGAAAATGATACATTTTTTTTTAAACTATAAGGTACTATAATAATATAACAGTTTACACAACTCTCCACTTCGGTTTTTCATACTGTAGAAGAAACGGCTAGCTTTACCAATCTTTAACTCAAAATTAGTCAATACTGTAACCGAGAAATAAGGTGTAGAAACTGAACTAGAGTGCCCACCCTTGCCATGTTTTTAAAAATGTAGATACATGATCTTTCAAATTAAAATAAAATATATTTATTTATTTATCTACCAACCCCACCCCCACTCCTAGTTTAAATGGTCGCAGCTGGTAAGTGATTTGTTTCTAGTGTGTAATCTAAAGTCAATATTATTCTCATCATAAACAAACACACACACACAAAACATTATTTTTAATCGATTGCAAAATGTTTCCATATTGTTTGGACCCTAAATAAGTTATATTGAAGTCATGTGCTTATGTTATACAATAATACAATATCTTAAGACTGTATTATGACCTAAGCAGTAAGATCTATAACTGCGAAGTTGGGTTGAGAAATTTCGTGTCTTCCAATAAAAGAATTACCTTGTAGGTACATAATATATATATATATAACTAACACAAAATTATAGCTGCAGCTTATTATGCTGTGTTCATACATTTTATCGCCGTGACGATAAACAACGAACAAGAGATAAAATAAAAATGTACGGGAAACAAATTTGAAGTGACCCGGAAAATATTTGAGTGGTCCAAAAGGAAAATAAAAGCCGCTCAAAAGGGTCTCGAGTACCGACCTATACTGTACACTTTACAGCATAATATACGGTTGGTACAAAAGCGTAAGCGTGTGGAAGATGTCTGAATGCCTTAACGGAGAAGTAGGAAAGTTTTGACCGTACGAGACTAATGATTTATAAACGAGACATTTTCCGTGCAAAAATATGCCGTAAACATGCCTTGACTAGGTCCGGAACAGACTATTCTCCACATAAGGCTATAAGCATGTTTTATTCAAATGCTACTGTGATATTACGAGTATGTTGTTTCAACTACGGGGATTTATAACTATATATATATATTTCTTATAATTATTATTGTAATAGTGTGATAATATATTATGCGTTTCTCTTATATTACAATATAATATTATGTGTTCCCCCGCTAATATGTTTTCTGCAACTATATTACGCGTTAACTTCCCAAGACTTATATCAATAATAATTATGTTATATTATTTTAACCCATATTACATGTAGTATACCTAAAATGATTGTTATATTGCAGTTATAATAACGAATATAAAGAAAATAACTTATTAAAAATGTAATTAATTTAAATACGATGTAATTAATATTTCACATCTGATGATTATTAATGATTGGTATTAAAGTTATCCCTAATGCAAATAACAATAAAAATCTAATTTTTGTAAAGTTTTTTTTTTTATCGTCCCACTTCTTTTTCTCGTAAATCTCCAGCAACGCCATCACCGATGGCAATAATACCAACCATAATAATAACAGCCGGTAAAAAAAAATCTTATTATATCTATACCTCCAGCAGAACGGGACCGTCAAACGCGCTTATCCTGCAGCACAATATATATATATTACATCATAATAATATAATAATGTGCGGCTCGCATGATTTATCGCGTAAACGCGTATTATTTGTTAACAGTCCGACGGTATTACAGCGCCATCGTGATATATCGCAGTAGGTACGACTCTGAGGCAACCCGTAATCGTATTACATACATATGTAATGGTAAGTAAAAGAGTATGTTCGTACCTGTACCTATCTATATCTATATAGCCATATAGGTACCAGAGATGATTTCTGTCATGTGCGTGAGGGATAATGCTCTAGAGAAAACAATATTCTACTGGAGTTAGTATACGCCTATGCCCTATACGTATTCGTGTCTGTACCGTAAGTTCGTACAATAATAAAGACATAATTAAGACAATAATAAAGCGTAATATGATTGAATCGCTGGCAACCGGTTTAATTAAATAACAATAATGCTGATAATATTTCGACAGTAAATTGACAATCGCAGTCCGCGTTGCCATGGGGTCACTTTTTAATGGTACATAATACAGGTAGGTACGCTCATTATCGTAAATATGATGTCCGATCGCCACGCACGCCCGAAAATGGGACTGCCTAATTTCATTAAACCTCTCGTAATTCCAGCCCACCCCCAACTTGCCGACACTGTTCAGTCTTTGCCGTAACAAGTGTATATAGCCACTAGGCGATTATCGTTCTTACAACGGAAAATTGAACAATGCAATTTTACGATGTCTATGCTGAACCCCCCCCCCCCCCCCCCCGAAAAAAAAAAAAAAACGAACCAAGTGGTTTTGAAGTGAGTGGGGAGTGAGTACGTCTTGTAATAGTTCTCTGATCCGCTTCAATTGTCGACAAAACGTTTGTAGTTGTATACGATTAGACATAACAACTCATCGGGCCGGACAAACAAAAAATAAACAGTAAATATCCAACGAGACATAGTATAAAACCTACGGTGACTAGAATATAAGAAATTCTGTCGAATAACATTAAGGTTTAGACGAAGGGGATAGTGGTAGCAGAATCATTGTTTGTAGTAAGTGATGCGCATTAATGCCGCGCTAACTGCACGCTGAAGAGGTGAATCGCGGTTGAATGATAAATTTCTAGAAGAGCAGAACAATGAGTCTAGAATAGCCATCCTTAAGGAATACCCCCAAAAACAGAGGGACCCAGAATATATTATGATTTAAACGGTAATGTATATTAGATTTGAATTCGTCGAGGATTCGTTTAAACTGAAAACAAAAAAAAAGTTCTTAGTAATGGCCAATGGAGTCAAAGGATGAAACGGATCATACAACATCCGTTCAGAAAATGTATTCCTTGTTTGTTGTGTATAATAATGACATACGTATTGTAGTATATGATGCTATAGAAAAAATGTCAAAAGAAATTTAAAAATACCCAATAGGTACCTTCTCATTTTTTAAAAATGCAAATCCCTAATATGACTGACACACGCTGGGTTTCAAAAAGAGGGTTGATGATATTTGCTTATGGACAGGACACTATTGCGGTAAAAGCCAGATAAAATCGATTTCAGTATTGTGGTGAAAAAAACACCTAAATCAGTAGATATTACAAACATCTGCACATGCTGACCTACTGCGGATCCGAGTAGGCTACAAAGATAAGTAAATAATAATAATAATAATAATAACAATAATAATAATCGTTAGCATCATATTCTGATTCGATATCGCATTTAAGACAGCAATTTTGAACTTTTTTCCTCATAATGATAATAACTTTAACTTAGCTATTGCTTGTGGTATAAGATTTTATAATTATGCTAGTCGGCTTTATTCTTTCCAAGTTTTAGAGAATTATGGGGGTAAAATACCCCAATAAAACATAATATAAGTTATACAACAAATTACTCCCCTGCACATGAATCCACCGTGTTCGCATCGTATAAGTTATAATTAAAAACACATTTTATTTTATGAGACGAGCGAAAAAGTGAATATATATATGTCATCCCCGACAAAAAAATATTGACTATTGAGTAATACTAATGGAATTTAGACTCCGAGAGTCATTAGATATGATTATTCTACGTTATGTTCTCGGTGTTGTTTTGGTTATGAGATGTTTTTTCATCGTTTTTTGAATTTTTATTTTTTATTAAATTCTTCAAAAATATTTGAGTACCTAATGAGAATATAATATAAAGTTTGGAAATAAGTTTATTTTAAATTTAATTAATCAAATAATACATTTACTAATAACAATTAATTCTAAAGAAAAGAAAATTAAATTATACTGTACAATATTTAAATGTATAATAATGATGACATTATATTGTATTAAAAAACATAATAGAGTGTTAACGTACAAATTAAGTGTACAATTTGTAGCGCATGAATTGTTTGATATAATTGTAATTAATTATTACATTGTATCTGTGTTATAGTTATTTTCGTAACATGAACGAATTCATTATATAATATCAAATTGATTTACAAACTTTATATTTTTATTTTTTAGGAATATATTTTTTTAATCTTTTTCCATTGAAATTTTTTACAATCTATACAGATCACTGAGTATAATAAGAAATAAATATAAAAACAATGATTTAGTAGCCGGGGAACGCGGCGATTCTGATTGCCGGGGACATTTCCTCTCAATTTGTTTTCGGGGGACGAAACAGCAGAAATATTTCGTCCATCATAACCCTGCAAGGTAGATATCTCCCTGCCATGGCGGAATGATCTCTGCCGTAAGACGAGCGATACAATAAACGTTGGGTCGCGTCCTATTTCTGTCGGAATGAATTGAACACAGCGACCTTTAAACAATTTAAATAGAATTTAAGAAAAAAAGAAACATTCGCGGACTTTCTTTTTAGACGGCAGTTCAAACCGGATTAAATTAAAATAATACTTTACAGTACAACATATGCGCGACCGGCTTCGGTGTGTTACACACTGTATAAATAATAGCGTATAATATAAATGTGTGTGTGTACAGTAAATTTATATATATATAAATCCTGCAGAATAATAATGACAGCAATATTATTATTATTATAAACCCATTAAGCCCGTATAGCACAATGCTATTATATTATATTGCACTATACTGAATTGGAAAATTCGCAATCCGATCGCTATTTATTTACGTTTTTACGGTTAGGGAAAAGGTACCTACCTATACTTACCGCTGTAACGTTATTATGAATTCTATAACGGCCTCACTACTACGACGAAATATAATACATTTAATCGACGACAAAACTGGAACACGCGACCACCATATTTTGGTTTTACGTTGGTCGTATATAGGTACGCTGTGACTATACCTACACTATACTACTACTATTGCAATTCTCGCGGGAAATGTCCTTTGAAAAAGGAATTAGCTCGTCTTCTCGTGTCCCTCTAGTTTAACATATTCGGAGTCGGTAAATGGCGTCTCCCAAAAAAGGTCATAGTTATATACCACGTAAATTGAAGCCCATGTACTTTTAAACTATACGTAAATTGCATCCCGGGTATATTTGAAATGTATATAAATTGCATCCTGGGATGATATTCCGATTTCCGGTCGGTTGTACAATTCAATTTAAAGATAAGTATTAACCTTTGAATGATCGATATAGATAATAATAATATATTCACTAATATAATATATTACTAGCAGTCAGTGTGCATTTGATCAGGGACCTCATTTCATAACACATTCTTACTGACACATTATTACTAATAAATTGCTAATAATATATTTTTTAATTAAAAACAGCAAAACCAATATTTTTAATCATACCAATATTGATACAATTATATTGACAGCCCTAAGTCTGAAAAATAAAAAATAAAATTTACAGCGACCCAACATATTAACATCGTCTATAGTTCTTCGAGTTCGACGACCGAGGGTATAAGCGGTTCGTTTGCTAATTTACGTTTTTCGAATTCATTTTTTATTTTATGTTTTGTCGTACTATATAATTATTGTACATAATACATATATTAATTAACAATGAAATCTAAAAAATATTTAAAATATATAAAAAAAATATGGTTGGTGTGAACCGACTACCCATTGAATCTACAGGTATATTAAAAATATTCATTATAACAGTGAAAAATAATACATGCTGCAATAATTTGCTCATTTTTTTCCTGATGCGCCTGATATTTGAAACATTTTTTTTTCGCAATTACTATGGCAATGTAAATCAAATTTATATTAATTACAATTTATATAATATTGTATGGACTACTATAGTCTATAATCGTGATTTTATTACAAAATATTTAGGTATATAGGTCGTTTAAAACGATAAAATACATGACATTAAAACTTTTGAAATACATATTAATATATTATGCATATTACTTATAACAAAGTATATAAACACATAAATACATTAGATATAACGAGGTTTTTAAAAGCATCTAAATCCTATCCCGAATATTATGAAGTTCAACACCAATAATGTGCTTAAAATTATAGTGATGTTATGGATTTTACTTAGGCATTATTTATAAGTTTGTTTTTTAAATTATAATATGTTTTTCATGTTTTTACAACCGTTATTGTTATTATTATGGCTATAGTTTATTTTCTTGATAGTTTTAAAAAGATCCAATTCTGTTTTATGTATAAAAAAAGGTTGATGATATTTCACTTAATGCACATACATTTTTGCTAAAGACGACGGCTATGAACAATTTAGTAGTAACTTTATATTAATAATTTTTTTTCTGTACCTAGTAAGTACATAAAATAAATGCACTGAGTAATAAAACGTTTCTTATAATATGAATTAAACAGCATTTCTTGATCATGTAAAGTAAATAAATGTAATATGTTAGTTTATTATCTAATATGATTTTTTTCGAATCAAAACACTAAAACAGTACCTATTCATTATTACGATTAACAAATTAAAAAGTTAACTAAATACAATCATAGATACAATTAACGATAATACTTATCATTATGATATTATTATCAATTAACATTTTTCGGCATTACATTTCGATGATGAAAATAAATAATAATGAAAACGATTTTGATTCTGTAAACAACATCCTGTGTTATATTGCTATTTACACCGATTGTGTATGAGTGGATTGTTTGTTTTGTTTATTTTTTTTTATTATTTAGTTGTCCCAAATATGTTGTTTTAATTTCTGCCCTTTCTACGTGGGTATTTCATGTCAACAAAAATAACAATTTCAATCAACTAAACATTATGGGTAAAAATTTCAAATCTCATTATCAAAAAAATCACTTATGTCAGTGATGTTTGTCGACAGAACGCAAGTTTTAGAATACTAGAAATACCCTAAACTTAAATTACAGCGAATAATAATATATCATTGGATAAAACTATAAAATGGAAAAATAAAGAGGTTTGAAAAAATTGATGCGAGGGAATAATTAACAATTATTTATTCGATACATTAATCTAAGCCTCGATGTCCTAAGAGAACTCGTTGTTAAATACGAAAATAAAAAAAATCATCTCGTAGTGTAATTGATAATTATTAATAATTAAATTGGACTTAGTTTTTTTTTCACTTGTCATTATACCTGGCCTTGAATAAAATATTAGCTATATAGGTATTATTAACATGATACGACGAGATACGATTCGGGAAAAACACATACCTCATCAAAAGTAACATACGAATCATCAAGCAGGTGTTTACATACATGCAGCACAATATGTACAGTGTGTTTCATTAATCAATTAGTCGTTTGAAATCCAATTTGTATGCATCAAAATACTCACAAAAGTGTTCTGGTTTGCTCGAAATAAAAATTTATATTATGTATATGTTAGTTTTTTATTTATTACCGTTTAAATAGGCTAGTTCAGTACAGTTAAGCAAATATTATGCAATTAAATCAAAATGTTACTCAATGTTAAACAATAGTATATTGTTTCATTTTATCGACCGGACAAGTTTTGTGCAGCATTTCTAGGAAATAAAACTAAAAGCACTGAGGATATATATTATGTTTTCAAATATTAAACGTTGATGTGTATTACGAGTTAAGTACGTAATTCTTGAACAAAATTAGTATTTTTGGGTATCTTAATAATAATATTATAAGGTATATGCAAATATGTTGGAATCCGTGTAGAATCGTTTCAACATTTTGCTAAAGTGTACAGCACCACAGCCAATAACATATATTATGTATACTATACACTAAGTGTTTACACAGCGCATACAGCTCTGCCGATATCAGTTTGTCGATTTCAGACATCGGTGTTGACCAAATAATCGAGGCATGAAATCAGTATGAGTGTACTTCATAACAATAACAACGAGTGCAGTTCGGCTTACGATCTAATATAGTAAGTGGACCTGGAACAGTGCTGCAGCTGAATAAGCGAAGACAGTTCGTGTCTATTGATGTCGAGTTGCACCTACTGCCGCGCACGTATTATGCATTTACGCATATTATTATATTAATATGATATATAGGTTTCTACTATTGTAATACACAAAATTATATTATTATGGTATATGGATTTCGTAATATTATGGTTTCAATTTTATTATTTCTTGAATTTATTTTTGTATGTCACTAACCGTAACGATCGCCGAAAACGCATACACCCCGCGCATCATCGCGTAAAGAACAAACGTGCTTTATTCATCAGGCTGTCATTTCCCGAAATCTTAAGTTTTTCTGAAAATATTTTTATTTTTTACATTGGTTAGGTATTGTATGTTTTTACAGCAATTTTCAGAAGAATCTTTTTTTACGTCACTACATATTTTATTTTTATATTTTTTGCGGGGGGAGGAAAGTTAAGATAATACGCACAAAATTCAAATTTCAAACCTAAAGTTAAAACGATCAGCGAGTAGTGCACCAATATTTTACTGGACGAAGTCTGGGCCTCTCCACTCCGTTTACCAGAAATTTGGATATAGGTGGCCCTGCGTCGTGAATCATTGACTTATTAAAAAATATCTAAGGAAGGTTAAGATTCTATTTCTATGTATCGAAATTCTAAAAAACTGTGTATTTGAATAAAATATGAAAGTAAAAATTGATTTTATTAGAAATGGTTAAATCACTTAAATCTAAAAAACTTGAATTTGTTTTTCAATTATTATGATTCGCTGTAGGTAATCACGCGTATAAATTGGGTAAAAAAATGCAACTAAATCTTATTTTCAATTAAATCACTCATAAGTCATATGGGAACGTAGGTATGTTGAGAACATCGTGTATGCTTGATGATATAAATGAATCACTCTGTACCAACGATATTTTATAGTCGTATTACGATCAACGAATATTATATGGGCAGCTTGACCGATACGAGAGAAATAAACGTCTACCAATATCCGTTATTGATAATATACAATTATATATATATATATATATATATATATACCATTTCGGTAGGTATCTATTTATTCTACTTTAATATCTATACCAACGTCGAGATAAGTCCACGAATGGCTGCTATATGTATTATTATTATTATTACCATAACATAGGTAGGTAAAATAAGTTATACATACGCGTGTATAATATATTATGCTTGTACGTACATAATATTATAATATAGTCCACGTCATATGTAGGTATAGTTGGGTGTAATCTATCGCTGCTCACGCCGAGGCTCTTGACCCAGAGCTTTAAATACATAACATACATAATTCATTCGTTTATTTATACATATATATACATAGACATAGACATATACAATATATTAAATTATGCACCAATACGATAACATTTTTAATATATTAATATTATAGTATCGTTTAAACGCACACTGCGTGTATATTCGCTGCATGAACCCATTACGCGGTTGTGTCTGCCATGTTGGTGTAGAAATTACATATAACACCAACTCACGTGCATACAGGAAGATTGTCTTGTCGAAGAACCGTCATCAATGGTCGTGCACAATAATATACACAAACGGTTTGCCACCAGTAGTCCACGGCTGTATATTGGTTACGTTCTAGCTAAGTGGCTAAGTCGAAGCTAAGCCACCTGGCAACCCCAAATCGATTAAATTAATTTGGAGAGGGGGGAGTCTACAACTGCACTCGATCCGATTATTCCTCAGAACTTGTTGATACCTATTATAAATAATTACTTTTATTTCACAATAGTCCATAATGTTATATCATTATTTTGAATACTCGTTGTTTGTTGATGGATTTAGCACTTTTTTTATATTAGACGACGTGACTATATTATAATATTATATAGAATAAACACTTTAGAAGAGCCCGCGGCGACTATCGACGACAAACATGAAAATATTAAGTATCTTCTATCTCCCAACGAGATTGATGTGTGATGTGATAAAAAAAATTACGAATATCTTTTTATAGGACTTGAGAGAGTATAATATTGTAAGCAGGGACACTTTCTTCCACCTCTGCATTATATTGTCAAGTAATTAACAAATCGTTGAAAGTTAACTGTTGTTGTCGTTGACTGTGATTTAATTAAATTGCATATGAAAATTATACAACAATTTAAAAAGCATGTTAATTAAGTATTAAGTGGTTTCGTGCCTAGAGTGGTTTTCAGGGGGTGTAGATAGTGACTTTTTCAAGCCCAAGTGCAGTATTCCACCATTACATATTTATGTTCCAAGCGCAACTCGAAAAATATACAAAATGCAGTTTGACACCTCACATCCCGTGAATTTCTTAGTCGTTTAACCTATAACTATTCAACCTTCACCATGAGACCTTTTTTCAAAACACCGAACCGCTGTTTGACAAACTAATCGCTCTGTATACAATACATGTTATGATATTACATTATACGCATGATATGTAATCGTGTCCGTGCGATTGATTCCGGTCCTCCTTCGACGCGTGCGCGAAACGTTGCGTAACCAGTAATAATATTTTGACGAACATGCGGTCCGATTATATAGGTATAGGTGCTTCGTACCACTACTATTACCACTATTACCACTACTACTTTTAATACTATTACTACTAGGCAACAGCACCGACTACTTACACATAATAATAATAATAACAGTAGTGTATTATAATATAATAATAATTGTAGTAGATACTGAAATACGAAAAGCCGCTAACCCTGACAGCGGTTACAACGCGATCGCGTGTTGTGAGCGCATACTTGTGTTAACTTATGATTTTAAAACGGTTCACCGAAGAGACTCGATCGGTTACAATCTTCGCGCTTTCATATTTTTAGACCGAATGAAAATCACGAAAGTTAAGTTTCGTAATTTCGTTGAATTTCAAATGTGTAATAATGTAATAATATCAACGCTGTTACGCGACAAAACGATCGATCAACAATATTTGTGCAGACAATAACGTATTTTTACTTTTTTATTATTTTGCTATTCGACCACATGAACGTTTTTACGCTCATTGATACAAACTATTCAGTATCGAGATCACACGTTTGTTATTTGCAGTGATAAGCGTCAAAAATCAAAAAAAATCTTCAATACATAATACCTATTCCAAATTTAAAAAATAAAATATAAAAATATAGGATGTACCTATGATCGTTATTCGTGTTTAGTGTTAATTATGGGTTAGTTGTATCCATATAAGTTTAGAAAGTTTTAAATATTCTAGTTATTTTTTTATGCTACAGCTATATAAAAATGCAGAAAAAAAAATTAAAGTGGCAATCGCATGATTTCAAATTAATATTAAAATGTAGTGTTCAAAAACTAAAAAAGCGGATAAGTCCGTGAATATCGCTTTGCTATACAGTAGGTTACTGTAAAGGATGGAATTAAATTTGAATCCAATGATATAATATCATTGTATACGAAAAACGATTCTGAGCGGAGACGGTTTATCTATCCAGGATAAATCATAGATTATTAAAAATTTTTAAATCTTAGATTTAAAAAGAAAAACTTTTATGAATTTCTATCTAAAATAATTTAAACATTACTGTAATTTTTATGTATTTAGTCAAAATTTGAACTAAAAATGAAAAAAAAATCGTGCCTATGTATTTTTAATATTTTTAAATTGCTATTGTAACAATGGGTTAAGAGCCTTATATTAAATTTTCAAGCTTTTCTACCTGACAAATAAATTTTTATCGATATTAATTTAAAAAAAAAAATAATAATGATCGAAAATTGCATATGCTTATGAATAGTTCAGTTTAAGTCGAACATTTTTGAAAATTACACGGTAAATAGAATATATTTACATAAACATTTGGTGAAAATTTCATATATCTATGCTCATTTGCTTTAAAGTTACATCAAAAACCAGTACTGAAGTCGAAAATAGAAGCACTTTTACTGCCCCAAAACGTGATGACAGACACAAAAAAAATTTTTAATTTTAAATTTAAAAAAAAACACACATCATGGTAAAATCAATACATTCCTCGCTCCGCTAAGAATCTAAAATACGATTTATTTTTATGCAGGTATTTATACCTAATATACCTATATGTATATAATATTGAAATTATGTTTTCTATTAATAATAATTAATTAAACAAATGTAAAATGCACTTGATAAATATAATATAAGATGAAACCATAATTTTTGTTTTCAGACCATTATCACATCAATTTCCCTTGGTTTAATTTCAAATTTTGAATTAGGTACCAATTATTTGTATGTATAATATAATATATGAATAAGTACATTACACCCAATCGTTTTTTATACTTATTTAGTGAATATAAAGTGAATAAGAGCGAGTTTAAAATTGTGAAATCATCTTTATATACGAGTAGATCCTATATCATATTGGATTAGTGTAATATAGTATGTTGTGTAGGTATAGAGTGTTCGAACATATAACTCATTGTTATTATCACTGTGTATGAAGGTAGGTATTTGATTGATGACATTTACACTATACCGGCAGCACGTGTACTTACCTGTACAATATATAGTTTATAAAGATTATATATATATATAAATATATGTATATAGATAGATAGATAGTCACGTTCTTCGGTGTATTAAACGCAATGTAAACGGTCCGTTATAAAATAAATGAAGGTATATATTATTTTTTATTTATTTTATATGCATGACGTATAGGTATTCTTATATAGATAATTTATACTCGAATGTGCACTTCAGTATACATATCGCTGACATTCCGAAAGATTGAAATAGTCTGGTAATCTGGTAGGCATGAGCGTTGTACACGCGAAGAAACAATAATAACAAAATATTAAAAAGCAATTGATTCAACGGTGATAATGTAACATTATCGTTTAAAACGATATGCTCTTATAGAACTGAAATCAGTAGTATATAATTAAAATATTATTAATGAATGAATTGAATACTAATGAAACTTTTTTTATGTCATTGGATACATCAAATATGTGTAACATGTACTTACACGAATTTCACTATAACTATAACGATCTTCCTTATATTCTAATTATTTATAGATTCCGATTGTAACTTAGTGACATTTCTTAACATTTCTTACGTTTCCATAATTTTATTTATGTGTGTTAAATGTACTTATAAATAATAAACACATTATTATTGCTATAGTCTACTTTTAGAAATTAGAAGATAAAAACGTTGAATTTTATATGATTAAAGTTACATTATTTTTACAAGATCATCATAAAAGTTTGGAAAGAATTGTTGTAAACAACTGCTGAATGTAACACTAAAATATTATAATCCCGCCTACTCAAAAAGTGTTCACAGATAATTTGTAAATAGAATACACATTGATGTCAAACGTGGCATAATACGCATAATAGCTTCGTTATTCGCAGAAAATTTGTAATGTACAATAAGAGAACAAGACAAAAAAACGCCATGGACCAATTAACATTCCGAACTTTTAACAGCTGAAGCTGCATCAGCGAACGTCAAATTAATGCGAAATTATTAAATCAGGTTTTAAGGTCGAATTTACAATAGCACAAATTATATATTGTATACGCATATTTCGTCGCCGTGACAGTGTGTGACAATAAAACTATCAAATTCAATTAATGTTAATACATGCATTAAACACCTCCAGCACCACAGTTTTAATAGTTCCAAAGAGTAATTAAATTTTGCACGAAACTTTCGATACACAATGTATGCCCCGTAGTAACAATACGATTGCTGCGGTGGTCATTAAGTTTTGGGGCGATATTAATTGGCGTTTCACAAACGACGAGCGAATTAATTAAAACAGTACGCACGTAATATAGGCACACTTATCTACGTTAAAGAATAACTGCGGGTATATATCGTCGGATCGCCGCAAAGTTGAATAAGAGCAGAAATTCTATTTCTGACGACCGTTAACTATCGTAAATACTTACGCGATTTTCGTCGAGAGTCCGGTGGGGAATACAAAAATTGCAATAACTAGTAAGATCAGTAAGGATAATATATACTCATATTGAATTATACCTATATGCTCCATAGATATAAAACGTACGAAACGGCGGAAAGGGTTAGGAAAATCGTGAAATTTTAAGTAAATTGCCTTGCCTCCCACCCACACCTCACACTGATAATATAATATCATACGATTTGCTAAATATAGGTATTGGCTCCACTATATTATTATATTACACGACACCCACGTATTTATTACCTATCATTATTTTGTTCATTGATATCGTTGCAGTGCGGTCGAATAAAAATATATCAAATAATTCCAGTGATGGATCAGGTATTACAACTCAAGTGATTAACATTGTTTTAGTAGTATAGTTTCCACGATAGCATTTGATATATATATATATATTGTGGTAAATGGAAAAAAAAAATGTAATATCGTTACTTAGACCAATAATAGGTAAAGTTCGCAAATATTTCGGTCGTTGACTATAAGATAACTCCCTTTTTCAAAATTATCATTATACCCCGTCATGCCTAAATTTTTTTTCTAAAATCGAATAACTGATACACCACCAGAGTACATTTCAGACTTAGATCGATTATGTAGGATTGATTGTATTCTTGCACATGCAACGTCTACTCGACTGAATGCATTTGAACCGCAATTTATATCAAACGACAAACGAGAGTCAGTCCAAAATCACCCAGAAGGAATTAATGAAAGCACTAACTGTGCATAATATAATATTTAACGTTGTTACCGTGGCATGCGGCAGGGACAAATTTTCGGAAGGACAATATAACATAATAAAAAATAATAATGAAATGGAAAACGAGTTTCCGGAGATGCTGACGGGACTAAAATTAAACGGGTTTATTATTGTTAGCTTATTTTTTGTAAATTTCGTTATTTTCCTGCAGCATTGTGTTTTATAATAATTTGATTAACGTGGCGGTGAAATATACTATCGTCAAAGAAGACGGGTACATAATACACTGCGATTATTACACGCTATCGGATGTAAGTGGTGGTAAAGAATAACTGTGGTAGCTAATGAATGGTAGTGTGGATGAGGGTTATTCTTCGAACGCGATGAACGATGAAACTTTATGATTTCCTTTGGCACGGTGTTTCGATAAATAAACTCATTTTCCCGTTGAACTCCACCCCACACCCGTCAGGGTCCGTCGGAAGACTATGTAGTTTCCCGCCTGACAAAGGGATCGCACGCCCTGCGGAAATAAAAATAATATCCTTTGGTCACAAACCGGCAACCGTGGTTGGTTAGATAGAAGATGAGTTACTGGTAGGTAAAATCGTTTTAATATTGTTATAATGTAATAAATCATCGCATTGTCGTGTTGGTGAAGCCACAAACAATGATGTATATAGATAGATCCAGAATACGTTTCAATGAAAAACACTAAAAGAAGAAAAGAGTCGACCGATCGGATGAAGCGTAAAACTTTATCACGATCGACGCCGATAGACGTGTATATTTACCAAAGCTCAGTTTATTTTCAGTTTCTATACTTTGGAGCACGAACAAAAACCAAATTATAATCATAGTTATTACTCATGTGGTCAAATTTCTTTACATAATACGCATTACCATATTTTATATAATATATTATAGTGTGGGTTAACACACGTATACGTACTGCAGTATGGAATAAATTCAGCGCTATCCAGCTGCACAGATGCAGTAATTATTCTGAACCTGGCCTGTAGTACATCTTTGTAGTACAGACTCATTATTCAAGAGATAAATATTACGTATTAACTCTTAAGTAACATTTTATCTATTTCACTGATCTATGAGTTAGAAAAGACGAATTAATGAACAACTAAAATAGGAAATGTGAGAATATAGGTACAATTGAAACAATTACTGTGAAAAGCTTTTTCTTCATAAATAATAAGACTTATGTGTACCAAGTTTTAGATAGGATGGGATGGAATCAAAATATCTGATGAAAGAAACCATAAATTTCTAAAAAAAAGTAATCGAAGGGGAACGTCCCGTGGTAATGAAAATATAAATATATTTATATATTATACATTTATAGTTTATACAATAATATATTTAACAAGTTTGTGAATATTGTCGCTTTATTTTATGAATAGAGTAAAAAAGGCACAATGCACAGTATTAGTATAGCGCCAGTGGTGGTAAGGAGACATAAAAAGGACATGGCCGCAGAGTGAAACGTTCGGGCGGAAAGACGACCTTTGAACGCACAACATTTATGAATTCCTTTGGTCCGATATTTCCCTAGCTAAGGAACTATTATTTTTGTGCTTCCCACGTCGCCGAAACCCAATTTGCCGAATCCCAATTCGCCGACACACTATTTCGCCGATATCCCAGATCGCCGATTATTTATTTACATTTTCCCGATTCACCGGCTTATTAAAAAAATAAAAGTAAATACGAATTTTTCATGTATAAATGGTTATTAATACATGAAGTCAGTAGATATATTATATAAAAATGAAAGTAGGTTAGGATATTATATTATTATATTATACAAAATAAAAGTAAATATAAATAAAAAAATTATAAAATTATTGTATTATTATAATATGATATTTTATTATACCGACATACTCTATTGAAGAGATTTCTTCTGATTTCAATCTATTATTATATTCTGTCCACTCGATAAATACAATTATCAACAACTAGTAAATATCGATTTTTTTCATATTTTATTTTAAACCTTCCATTTTTTATTCAATTTTTAATCAGCACTTTTCAATAGTTATACTAAAGTTCACTATAAAATCGGCTGGAATGAACTAAACTCACCAATCTATATAGTACTACATATGAATTTTATATTGTTATGTGTGGAAAAACATTTAAAGGTTGAACTTATATCGATGACATTCCATAATATTATCGCTATCTTATCCGTTTTCGATAAAATCATTATGGATCAATCAACTGTCAGCGAATCGGGAAAATTGAAACTTTATTAATAATTTGTCGGCGAACCGAGACGTCAGCAAACTAGACTGTCGGCGAAAAGGAAATATTTAAAAAATATTTTGAAACTGGTATATATGTCGGCGAATTGGGATTCGGCAAAGTGGGTATGAACTATCATTTTATGGTTGGAAAAAAAAGCCTTTGAGGTCACAAACTACTTCTTCGGGGTGTTTAATACATATTTATAATGCTGAAGTACAAAAGAGTGATGTGGCTGTAATAGTCGCTGAAAAATTGTTAAATAGAATTATACGATATGCCACCTAAGAATAATCAGAATAATGTCAAAAAACGAAAGTAAGAAAAATTGAAAAACGCAGTCGTTGAACAGTGGTTCAAATCTCTAGCATACCTATACAATAGTTAAATAACTAACATTTTGCCATTATTCTTCGTAAAAGTTTACCTGCAGATGGACAACTTTGTCACCACGCGTGTATACGGTTAATTACAGCTAGTAAACGTTAAATATTTGACAAAAAAATAATAGTATTATGACAAAATTTGAAGGTACTAAATAAATTACAATGTAGCGTTATTCGACACTGATATTCCATAAACTGTATTGGATTTCATTAAGTGAACTTGATAAAACACATAAGATAATTTTTATTCATCGTGTAAAACAATTATGGCATTTTATGTACACAAAAAAACATTATCGGTTTGTTCCCACACTTCCGGTTGTTATTTTAGATATGATGGATATCACCTTTCGTGCAGACATCTCGGAGACTGGCGGTCAGCGGGTCTGGCACAAGCGACTTTAGTTAGCGGGTACAACCATGTTGTAGAGTGTAGAGCGGTTAGTGAAGGAGGCAGTTATGGTTGTATGATATAAATATCATATAACAAAACATGTTTAGACAGTTTGTTTTTATAATGTGCTTATTGTTAATAACTTAAAATCAGAAGTAAAACAATACATTGTATTCTTTTATCGAAATCTAGACATTATTTTTTTAACTAGGTATTATATTTTTTGTATTTTAATCAAATCGAATATAATATATAGACCTACGACACAAATATAATACAATATTATGATCGTGAGGTATCGCGATTCGTCCACTGCTGTTGACCGATTTCGAAACAAAAAATATACTTATATAAAGCCGTATCGCTTAAATATATCAATACATCATATAGCTTTAACTGGTTACTCATTTTTCCAGTTTAAAATGTTTGTAGTTTTTAAACAATATTATATATTATTAAATTATGTGTTAATATAATATACCTAACGTTTTAAGACGGTTTTAAGTGTCTTTACAGACAAATTTAATCATCACTATTTTTCCATCGCGATGGTTTAAAACAATTATATATATATGTATAATACACTTAGGTGCTCCGTTAACACATTTTAGAAAAAAATTCTTTAAGTTTTTTTTTTTATTGATCTAAAAAACGTATGCTTCTATGGACATTAGTTTGATATTAACTTAAATTAGTTTCATTCTTTAAGTTTGTTATTCACGGTTTTGAAGAAATAGAGAATATTTGTCAGGGCATTAATTATATAATATTAACTGTTGACACACGTATACACCTATGATAATGATTATTAATCTTAATCATAGGTATTATTTTTTTGGTGGAAAAGATTTTTACTATCTTGAACAGATGCTGTAAGAAACTGGATCGTTGGTGAAATAATCGACTTAGGTATAGAATCGATGGTGGTTTCTGAACAAATCGATTTAATTAACAATATAATAAAATTTACTAAAATAAAATTTTACACTGCAAATACAAATTTAAATTATTATTATTATTATTATTTTAAATGGACACAATATTATAACATGTTATGCTTTATTACAATACAACGGAACATGATGTAATATAATTTTTAAATAATAACAACATATACCTTATAAATTACAGTGGTAACAGGTTTAATAATACGTGATAATAAATATTTTTTTAATGTTTTAATAAATAATAATTGAATAATTTATAATCATCATTTGTTATTAAATTTGTATTACATACTAAAGATCGGCGGTTTGACGATGAAACAATATTAATTTATAGATTCGTGGTGTTGCTATATGTACCTACATATATTACTCTCACACACAAGTCTAGGCATAACTTTAAAGTTAAGTTGTTAGAAGAAATAATGCACAAATAGTCTTCCTGGAATCAGTGTTGGCATTTAACATTCGTAAGCTTATAAATATAAATTCACTTATAACTTAAGATTTAACTTAATTATATGGCATGTAATTCGCTAACTAACTCAACAATATTTAATAAAGCATAACATTATTTTTCAATATGACATATTATATTATATTATATTGACTCTGAAAATATTTTAAAATATTAATTAGGTATCAATCAAATATGTAAAAATACATTTTAATATTGTTTATTCTGGGAACTACTCCGAGTGTAAAATGCTATAATAACAAATTAAACGGTTCACATAAAGGTACACTTGAAAATAATAGTACATTTATATTCATATAGTTAACATTTTATTTTACTTTAAATAAACAATGTGTAAATTGATAGAAGTGTCCAATAAAAAATTTATGTGATCTCTCAAAAGAGAGAAATTGCTAAGTAACGAAAGACATGAAAATGGAAAGCACCCTCATGCAGTACCAGGAACGAGATATTTTTTAGACTGAGTAGCCTCTTCACTACTGAGGTTTTTGTTAAATTTAAGTCTAAAAATAAGTGGATATTTGTGATTGAAAACCTTTTATGGAGTTTTTTTTATTCGAAAAAGCAAAGTCGAATATTAGAGTCAACTGGAAACTTATGAAAACTATTCAATCGAATCTGGGAGGCCTTTGAATTATTTATTATTTTTATAATTATTTAATAATTTTTGTGGTAGAGTTATTTATTTAGTTCTTATAGATTGCTTTTGTTTTTTTTTTCATTAAAAACAAATATATATCTAAATATATTTATTTTTATTACCTCCGTCGCAATTTGTTACATAATCATGTTAAATAAACAAATTCATGATATTTCCAATTTCAATGTTACCAACGATAATTTTTACCTACACACATTATTTCTGCATTATTTATATAATGTCTGTATTTACATATGAGTTAATAAATGTTAAGTTTATTATTAATTAATAGTTAATTATTAATATGCGCATCTATAATATGTTTTAATTAATGATTTATGTTACATTTTAGTAAATAACATGTTATTGAACGTCATATACAGTGTTTATGTGTACAATGCTAAAGCCATTATATTTTTTTTTCAGTCATAAGAAAATTAAGTTGAGGTTAAAACTTAGATATTGTGAAACCTGAACAATCAGTCACTATAAGTCCCTCTGACCCGTGATCCGTGCAACAATATTCGTCATAAAGTAAAAGGGATCACACACGTACCTGCAGAGTTCTATCAACTTAAACTTTAAACTCAAAAGCTAGTTTAAATACAACAAAGTGACAAATGCCCAAACTTGTCTAGTCACCCCCGTCACATATTTCCCAACAGTAATTCATCTATCAGAATAAATTATATAAACACTATTATATTAGAAATGACTCTGCACCAGAAAACTTAATTTCTAAATTAAAATGTACCCACAACATAATATTTTCTAATTTTATTGTAATACACAATATATACCATCACACGGTAATAAGACATAATATCTTATATTATTTATAGTGTATGTTGCATAAATGTTTAAAAGGACAACCAACCTAGTCCGTATAATGCGTTTAAGCGCAGCGATCCCACCATATAAATCATCAAGTGTAATATACCGCGTGCTCCTTGTTTCCTGTATAACAACATTATTACCTACCTATATAATTTAACCACCGGGTATAACTTCTTAAGCTCCCGGCTTTTACGGTTTTTCCAAAACAATCAACTCCTCTCCTCCACTACTTCCATTGCTTCCCATCTGGTGGTTATATAAGCAGGAGTTCCAACGATCTCCAGGCATAAAAATCCTGCACAGGTACAAGCACAATGACTAGATATACCTGGTAT
The DNA here is from genome assembly GCF_037042655.1 of Diuraphis noxia. Classification (NCBI taxonomy): domain Eukaryota; kingdom Metazoa; phylum Arthropoda; class Insecta; order Hemiptera; family Aphididae; genus Diuraphis; species Diuraphis noxia. The sequence goes on along the minus strand of NW_028301711.1, from coordinate 103,888,781 downwards.
TTCGTCCACAGTGATATATTTTATCAGATTTTTTTCCGAGTCACTGAAGTGATAATCATTTTTTCTCTAAATATTTGAAATGGTATTGTGTGATAGATACTAAGATACTCCATAAGATGTTTAACAAATATAATTGACTTTTGAACCTATAGGTAATACTTGTTTGAATTAAATATTGTTTATCGGAGGTTTTTACTTTTAAATTAATTTTTTGACAATAATATAACCGCTACTGTTTAATGATTTATTTAACGAAATTAGTAATACAGTTGTATATTTTAATTTCGCATCTTTAATTTTTTAATTCCATAGAATAATGAGACCAGATATTACTCACAGATATTTAACTAGAAAAATTAACATATTTTAACTTACGTTTTTACTACTAGGTAATCCGGTTATCTGTTATTAGGTACTCAACATAGTGTCGTATATTAATTTTCTGATATATTAAACATACAAAATTAAAATATTAAAAATCGAATAATAGATAATTTCATGTTTTTTTTTTAAATATCTGCATGTACTTTTTTAGAATTATTAGTTAAGTACTTTTTCAGTCGTATATCATTAAACTGATGTATATATTATTGTTATTATGCTGCAGAATCGGTTTCACGGTATTTTTCTACGAACATTGTTTATATTGTTACCCTTTGCACTTTTATAATAAAGAAGTTTGTAAGTACAGCCAATGAGTGTTATTGCGTGGTTATTCGAATCATTCACCTTCGAAACGGTGATAATATTGTTATTTTCTACAATGGTTAATAACATCAAGTTGAGAAATATTCATAAACATTACGTTGATAGACACAATTACACATACTTCGCGTTCTTACAAACGAAGGGAAGGTACAAGGAACAATATGATTTTGTTCTACCCTTATCACCCGAAAAACCAGATAATATTATGTTTAATAGGATCAATAATTTATTAAATGAATAGACTGCACCCATAATTGTATGTTCAACTATACCTAAAAATACGTCCAATTACTAAACATCATTTTCTTTCTCAAAATATTTTAAGACTTACATAAGAACTATCAAGGGACAAGAAAAACACTGAATAGTGTAGCCGTCAAAATGCAAATTGTAAACAGAGAGATATTAATATCATACAACAATAGTCATCGATTAGTTCTAAGAACAATTTAAAGTCCCGGTATAGTGTGAATTAATTATAACTTATTATTACCATCATTTCTATAATTAAACTCAAAACTTGAAAAAAAAATGCTGTAATCAAAAGTTAACTTCTTAAAGTACTTTATAGTAACTTGCCCATCTGAGAACGATATCGTTAGTAATTCTTAGGTACAGGTGGAAGGTGTGCAGTGTGCCAGTGTCATTTTAAAATAATAGTTTACGACATATTTTATGGGTTATACCAAAATTTGAATAATTACCATAAATAATGTGTACCGACTTATTTAGGTAATTATGTGAATAGATTACAGCGGAGAGGTTGGGTGTATGTATACTGTGAGCTGCAGTGTGCCCGGTGCATTATTAATTATGCGACGGTATACGTGATTACAATACACTTACAACGATGTATCCGATTCATGACCGAAAATGTTAATAATTACCCAAATAAAACAGTTATGTGTAAGTAATTACCAACGGATATAGTAACGCCCGGACGTGTTATCGAGAAGCCTATTGTAGGAAATGGAAATCACTATAAAGACACTCGTTCGCTACACAAAAATAACAATAATATATAATACATATTCTATATGTATTAATAATAGATTTTGTGAGATTTAGATTTTTAAGGTGGCTACACCTTTAATATATATAATAATAAATACACTTGATTGTAAGACGCAATAGTTTTCAATAAAAAAAGTTACACGTCACCTCCGAAAATAATATTATATATGAATTTGGTAAAGTCGTTGGACTATACTTATTAAGTATATTTGAGTATATTTGTGTATTTGAATACTTTGTCCAGTGGCCTTTACGACACAAAGGTAGGTACTATACTTCGTTTCATGTTTTTGATTTTGTTCGTGGAGTTTTAAGTTATAACTGAAACAATATATACCTATTGTACTCGCACGATATTACCACATGCAATCGACGAAAAGTTTTGATAAACGTGGATAAAAGTAGAAAAATAAAATTATTTTACGAGCGACCTATTGGTCGGCAAGTACGATATCCGCCATCAGACATAATAATATGATACTGAGTATATTGTATAATACTAGTAATACTTACATTATACATAATAATATCACCATAGAATGTTACATATGTATGCTTGAAAATTCTTTTGTATTGAAATTTGAAAATTTTATTTTAAATGTATTTTTACTAACAAAATTAATTTTTGAAGTTCTACAGTTGTTATGTTAGTTAAATATTTATTATTTAATAAGGAATTAAACGACCGTGAATACGAAATAAAATAAAATTATATAAATACCTTCATGCATTAAATAAAACATATTTATCAATTATAAATAGTTCTGATTTATGATCTTGTGATGTAACTAGGTACAATGTAATTTATAATTGTATTGAATTTATTAATTGCTATCAACCATTTTAACATAAATTTATCTAATGCATAGCACTATAGTTAGATAGTCACACGGTTTTACAGTTCTCCTTTCATAAGTATAATGCCTGTGCTGAAGGGTAGAGCTTGATAATGATATGTTATTTTGCAATGCTATTGGTATATAATATATTGTATATACCTATATAATTATTAAAACGAGTGGTAACTAGGTACTCATATAAAGTAATTGGTATAAAATTGTGAAAATATCTTAAACAATAAATAAACATCAGAAATGGATAAACCAATAGATGTAGAAATTTTTTTATATACTCAATAACCGAAGTAAAAATGCATATTTAATATTTATTACCGAAATTAATTAATTTGTATTTTAGATTTCCTTTATCATATTTAATAGTATAATATTAAAATGGGTAAATTGTAAAATAATACAGGTACCTACACAGTTTCAAATATTATTATGTAGGTTAAATATACTATAACTTAAAATTATCAAGAATTTATTTGATAAGAAAGTATATGATAAATTATAAAATGCTCATGAATTAAAATTTTTTGAACATTTTCATTGTAAAAAAATTCATGAACATTAATATCATTATGTAGACGTAGCCACATGGGAAGAAAACCATAAGTACATATAATATCTATTATAATATTATACACTGCATAATACCACAGGTTAGGCACATACCTACAGTTTGGTTATGACCGGCTTACCAAGCTTTTCCTACAAATAGAAAATAAAATATAACGGAACAATGTCTAATTATGTATTATAAAGGTACAAATATTAAATTTAAATGTTACAAATGTGATTAAAATTAATAATCAAACGGACGTGTTTAATTACCGTTGGTTTTTTAATCTAACTAGATTACGTGTTATTATATTACGTCATTCAATTTTATTTATTTATTTTTCGGTTATAGGTAGATATATCTATACCTATATTGTATGAATGACCTAAATTGTTTGTTTCTTGAATATGATTGTGTGTGTATGTATATAATATGTTCTAATTCAATGGATTTCGTAAACGAATGACGTTCGAACATATCGGTTAAATTTTTATGAATATCAAATTATCATAGTTAATAAGAATAACCATGCCTATTGGATAACGTCGATTGTTCCGTTTTTTGTTACGTACCTACATCAAATCAGTATATTTTTACATAGTAATTTTAATATACTTATACAATATACTGACTTGTCGGTTGATTATAATTAACCAACCGAACAATTAAAAATATTAACAATTATGTTTTAGACCAAGCTGTGGAAATTCATCTCATTACACTCACTTTTACGAAAGATAGTGGTGATATTAAACTTGAAAACAATATTCAATCATCGCATTAAAACAATCGAATTTACTATTCTATGGTGAAAGGTTTTGTTTAAAACCACACTTGTTTGCTTCAATCGAAACAAAATATAATATAAATAACTATAATATTATTGAGTTCTACCTTCAAGGTAATAATAATATTAACTATACTGCAGACTATAAAAGAAATCTTCTATTACAAGAACATATAGACTTTTCTATACATCTCATGATTTGATTACAAAGTTATATACTTCAACGTCAGACGTCAGTCGTAATATTCTTTTTATATATTATAAGCTTTTTGCTAGTCCTTTTTGGTTTTGTCGCACAGTCAAATTATATTATAATATGGATAACGAGTTAGTATTTTCCATTACAACGACGTCAGCAAACAAATGTCGTTGAGACGAATATTCCAATAATAATGAGAAAACTCTTTGTGGATTAGCAGACAGCCAAGGGTTTTCGATCTTTATTCACCACAGTTATAATCTCTGAGTAAATTCCTAAAGCCGTTCATTTCGAGCATGAGTCAATAAGGACTTTTCTCGCCCTTCGGACTTGTCGTTTTATTTATTTGTTTTTAATATCCTACATATTTGATTAAAAAGAACAAGGTATAGCGTACATAAACATATATACCCTCGATTAAACGACATGACATTCAACAATGTATATATATATATATATATATATATATATATATATATAGAAAATACGGGTCGTCGGAAAGCCAACAGAAATTCGTTACCCTACGCATGCAATAAACTAATAATTGTATCATTTGATTATACAGCGCAGAGGCATTCAATTTGAAGAAAACATGCTCCTTTTGCGTACGTACACCGAAGTCATTAGAGCAGGACTTTTTTGTGATTTACTTGCTCCATTTACATACCTACAAACTTTATGCATATTATTATAATTTTCGATTGCTAAATTCAAAAACATTTTGTACGTACCGCGTTGTTTAGATCAATTTTGTCGACACTGACTATTTTCATAAATATATTATATTTTATAGGCTGGATGAATTTTTAACACAATATTAAAACACACACACACACGTTTCGTGGGTATTATTGATGCCAGCACACGAAACCATTCGCAGTCAGTCATGTACACCATGCTTACATGCCATAATTGTAAAAAGTATTACAATAAGATTGTATGCATGACTCGAAAAAAAGTCTCTATACCTAACAAGTATTTTTAATCGAATTAAACTATGAATTGTTATTATGTAAAATTGTGAAAATAACTCAAACATTATATAGAAAAATGTTTATACACTCAACATTTATATAATGAAGTAAAAATACAGAAATAAATTTTGGATAACTTTTATTATGTTCAATGCAATAATACCGAAATAATATTGTAATGGACAAATGGTAATATACAAGTACGAGTACAAAGTTTTTAATATAATTATTTAGATTAAATATATTATAACTGCATAATATCAAGGGATTTATTTGATAAAAAATTAATATTAACAAAATAAAATTCATGAAAAATTACATCATTATACAATTAATGATTTGGTGGAATATTTCGTCCTCGTGTCCCCGTATAACATAATATTAAGTGTATGATGCACGATCGTTTATTTCAATATGAATGAAATAAGTATAGGTACCTAAATACATTTATTATAAACATCTTATAAATATAATGATATGTCATAAAAACATATATATTATGATGTTAAAACCTTCTTTAGGTTGTAGCTACTTAATGATAATATAATAATAATATAATATCCGTAAATCTGCGACGAGTGTTGCAGCAGTAATCATTCGTACGATATTAAAATTAAAATATAATATTATCATAATGAAGCGTACATATACTATGTTCACTAGGCATATAATATTATAATATATCAATGATAATACCTAATATGTAAATCCAGCAAGTTACTATTGCATTTATAATATATAGTAATGATGAGTGATGACGTTATTCGTTAGATTTTATAGTAGAATTGTATTAGCATTATGCAGAGTGCCTATAATATTATATATCATACGTATAACATGTCAGTATAATGAATGTATCGACTTGAATAATAGCTGCTGAAATAATAATCAAACATCAAATGTGAGGAAAACCACACGTTCGACAAAATCATTATATTTTTTAACAGACCAAAATAAAAAAATAAATACACCATAATGTGGTGATAACAAAAAAATGTATAAGCAATAAATATTCTATTCCCAACACCGTGTAAGTTGTTATAAGCTACGCACTACCTATATGGTTATTATATGTTATGAAAAATAAAAAACCAAAACATATCAATATTAGTCTATAGGCAGAAGCACACAATATCGTATTCTATATAATATAATATAATATAATGTATACTAAGTAATAACATAATAATATTATAATATATATTAATTCAATCATACACTCAAAACGCGCATATACACATGGATTGTCTGTCGGTGCCCTGGATGGCTATAATCGCCGTTTTACTGACGTAAACCCATAATATATATGTATATATTTGCAGTGACCTTTGTACATTATTATACCTACGCATTATAAAAACAATAAAATATCACTACGGCGGCGATGATAAACAAGTTTACGAGTAAGTTTTTTTTATGAGAAAACGAAGACTAGAAAAATATTTTAAAAACGTGCGCGCGGGCAGTAGTCTCGCATCTATAGATATAGGTACTTATTTTTAATCGAGTTATAATATTAGTAAGACAATAAGAATTTTGCAAAAACCATTATTGTCTTCGTTACTATTATTATTATTTATTAGCGTTATTATTGCGATACACACAAAAACGCATATCTTAATAATATGAACGGTGAGCGACCGGCCTGTGAGAAAACGTTTTCGGGAAACAAAACGTCCCGCCGCCACGTTATTATAAAATTATCGTACACTCCGACCGCTACAGCGGCGTATGCGCGTAATCCGATAAAGAAAATGATTTGTGGAGGAAATTTCTTTCAAGCACTGGGAATCGAGCACACTGGGCCAGTATATTATTATTATAACAATAATATAACAGTAGGATTTTCAAGAAACGTCTCCGGGCGATATTTCCTGTTTTTTTTTTTTGTTTTATTCATTTTTACGACTGCATTTTACTATAATTCAAAACGATGTATTAACTCCAATTTCAACGATGCTAACGACTATGAACAACTAGGGACACTATTTTACACGTTCAGTCGAAATCCACCATACAAACCCCACACTTTGTTTATGAAACCATAAGTTTTCATCATATTTCTACCAAATTCCCACCACTCTGACCCACCTAATCGTATTATAGCGTCACAGTGTATTGACGACTTAATGAATAACAATTTATGACTGGTAGCAGGTACGGACAATACCTATATTGGCTATATTGTTATTATAAATGTTATTATGAAATTAATAAATTATTGTTGGTTTCATGGTGATAATAAATTGCTGCGTATATTATTTATAGGTAGTAGCGACCCGAAGATTGCTACGGAAAAAGGATTGATCTGATTGTCGACACGGTTTTTTGTAAGCACATAATATCCAAGTTTTAGCCTGGGTTTTTTTGCGTTATACCTATATTGATACATAATATCCTAGTCGTAACCCGATTAATATTTACCATTTTAAGATATGTTTATTGTCTATCATACCTATAATATTATTACCGTTGCTCGTTTAATAACACCTACAGTTTATCATCATAATATGGGTTTATATCATATTAATTAGATATTATATTAAAGTTTATCGTCTAAACATAATAATTGCGTGTAATAATATCCATATTATACTATCGTTGAATGAAAATTAAGAAATGAAAATTTATAAAAATATATTAATTAGGGAAGCATTTACCATAAATTTAATTTTAAAAAAATATTTACATTTTAAAATGAATACAAAACTATTTGTTTAACCAACCTATGATAATGATGCTAGTCCTGAATCTATGTAATAATGGGAAAAAAATTAAGTTCCATACATTAATAAAATAAATATTTATGTTTAATAAAAAAAAACTTGGGTCATGATTAGTATGTACTCTAAAAAAGTCGTGGGCCACAATTATTATGTTCCCCAAAAACTTAGGCAGCATTTCGGAAGACCTATAAGTACTAAATAGCACTATAAATTCCATTTATTATTTTCTAATCTAGGACTGATATTATACTGTACGTATTGGGTATACAACATACAAGGTAATATAGTAATTAGTAGGTACGTGTACGAATATTACCTATATCATAATAAATCTTAAATTCGACTTCTACATGTTTTTAGATATTATTATTTTAATATAATATTATACTAATATTAATTATTAGGTATATTAATGTATTAAATTATTATTAAATAATTTAAATAGTAATTTTGGTTGAACAAGCTTGCACACTTTGGTTGATTAGATTATTTAGAAAGAGTACTGTGAAACAACACAGTAAAGGCAAAGAATATTATAATAATATGGACATTATGTAAGCCGTAAAATATGAATTTATCAACATTTATATAACTAAATGTATTTTAAAAACGACCTACACTGATATTATAAACAAAGCTCAGGAGGTTTTTCTAAAATTGATCACAAAATATATATTTAAAATTTGATTATTACATTATTCAAAATAATAATAATCATAATAATTGCAAAATAGCTGGGTTTTTTATTTTCAATTATATTTTCTTATTATATTATATTTATTTATATATTAGATTATGACTGTATGACATTTACGATATTAAATTAAACATATAGGTAGGTAGGTATATCTACTTACATAATATTACATAATATTAAATGTTGTATTTAATTAGTGAAAAAAAAACTCAAGTTATATTTGTAATATTTACTTTATTTTAACAATCAAATATAACAATGGGAAATTAACAAATATTGAAGTGTATTAAGTCTAGACTTTGGTAATATTATAATAATGAAAACTGACTGTGATGTAAATATATACCATATACGTGTCAATATTTGAAGTGCATCTGCGAATATCCGGTAGTACAGACAAATATACTTTTGAAATTAGGCATAGCTCGTAAATTTATTAGTGTTTGAAAAAAACAATCATCGTTTGATTACCGTAATAACATTGAAAAAATATGTTAGTTTGAAAAAAAATGGTGACAATATTACTGTTATTGTCGTTGTCGTTATCGCAATTAAAAATAACATAATACAAATTATTAATATACAGGGTGATTCTTTTATCAAACAACACTCATTATTTAAAAAAGTATTGACTTTTTGCAAAATATTTTTGCATATACATAGTTTCAAGTTGTTAAAAAACCAACGCTTTTATTAAAAAATTATATTTTTAAAAAATTTTATGCTTATCATTTTTTAAGTTTTTTACTTTTTTGAATGGCAACATAGTTTTTTAATTTCATATTCCAAAGCAGAATATTTTTCTAAAAATGTTGATACATAAAAATCGAATTTAGGACGAGTAGTTTATGAGTATTTTAAGTTTAGACAAGCGGAGTAGTGGACAAACATTTTGCGGGGTAACCCCGTACCGCTCCACTCTACGAACGTTTCCCCAGCCCATCACATTCAGATTTTTGGAAATTTTTTTTCATTAATATTTAGTATAGAATTTTTATGAATTTTTACGACAAAAATCAGAATTTGTACGGATTTATTTTTAAAGGAAAAAGCAAAAAAATGTGGGGGGTGCTGTAGAAACGTTTCGCCAGCCCTCCCAAATTTAAAAATAACTTTTTCCAACATTTTCTTTCGCGAATATTTAGTACGGAATTTGTATGCAAATTAAAAAAAAAATTTCCCTCCAACCGAAAAAAACGGTTTTTCCACATCAGGTGTTTCCCTAGCATGTTTTTCAAAATTTTTTTGTTTATGATTATTTTGAAATTGTTTTCTTAAAAAAAAATGCTTTCTATAACTATTCAGGGATGCAACAAATTTCCCTACATCCAGTAAATATATATTTAAATGCACCTTCTTATTTTTTTAATAATAATCGATTTGTTGAGACTTATAAAAATTTTTTCTGAAACACAAGTAGGTACTAGATTTGTTAAGGCCCGTTTAATGGAATGTGGCCTATTATCTCCATTCGGCACATCCCATACAACATTCTTGTGCACGCCTATAATTCACGTGATTCTGAGCGGAGCGACGAACGTATTGGTGTTATAATGATGTTTTTTTTTCATTTTTTTTTTTGGTGCCTGTCATTATTCATCACCTTTTTGAAAAATAAAAATGCTTAGATTTTCTTCAACAGCACCTTTTCTGACAGGAAAGCGAATCTTTGTTGGTAATTTTTTATTTTTATTTTTTTATTTTTTTTTTTTTTTTGGGGGGGGGGTCAAAAGTAAAAATTGATTTTGGTAAAAATGTATAAAAGATTCCAAGATGTGGCAGATCTTCCATTTTGAATATTTTAAATCGTATTCAATGGATAATAAGTAATAGGTTGGGATACTTGAAACACATCCCTATTTAACAACGTTAATCAATTCAGTCGCTTAGAGGACATTTTATTTGAATTTTTCGCCGCTATTTTATTAGGCGCCTCGAACAGAACTTTATAAAGGTTATGTATACAATTTTAAATATTTTAGCGGTAAACGAAAATAATTAAATATAATATAATTATTATATATCATCAATTTATTTATTTATTTGTTAGCTTAGCTGTTAATTATTAATTGGTGACCAATTTTTTTTTTTTAATTTGTCACAATTTTACCACCCTGCAGCTGATGACCGATGGTAAGTTGGTAAATACGAAAATACTGAAAGTTGGAACAGAAGCCCTATAAAATAGCGGATTAAATAAGTAGTAAAATGTCCTCTGTAAACGGACTCAATGATAAGCAAGAGACCAATAATAACAATAACAGTGAATGGTTACCTAGATCCCCGTCCAAATTCCAACGATCCAAATGACACTGTAGCTGGAAAAAAATCCCGAGTAGCATATCCTGTAGGGGATTGATCATGAATTAATATATACAGAATACGGAATTAAAAGGTCTTATCAATGTTTTTCTGAGTCCGCCAGCTTCTCACTATTTGACATGATAACTAGCTCTTAAAAAGGATTGTTCTGTGGTATCATGATAATAAGAAACTAAGTAACATTAGCTCCTTATTCTTCCGGCTAACACAAAATATATTATATAAATTATAAGTGATAACTGATAGTTGTAAACAGTAAGAAGGTATGCGTTTCACTTAGCACACGTTTGTTTGGTATCCTGTATATGTTAATTCGTGGGATTGACTAAATATAAATGATTTATAAGAATTTTATTATATCGTTATTTTAAAAAAACCGTCTTACCCCCTGAAAATACAATTCTACTTTATATATAAAAATAGTGGTTGGCCGGCAAGGGATATCTGAAATAAGCGATCGCATCCTGCAGGATCCCAATTAAGCTGGGCCCCATGTACATTTGGAAGAAAATTTAAATAAACTGCTTATAAAAATTATTTCGATCAAGATGACTGAATTCCATTTGACCAATTAGTTGTTATTTCGGTTACCTTCGGGTCTCGGCCCGTGGTTAACGACCTTGCTCAAAGCAACGTAACACCACATCATGACTCTCGATACATGAGTAATATGTCTTGAGTTGTCATAAGGTATATTAAAAATTTAATTTATTTTTTATTTTTTTTATTTAAATCTGAATGTGATAGGCTGGGGAAACGTTCGTCTCCACTCTGCCAATCTAAACTTTAAATACCGATCTCATAAACTACCAGCGCTAAATTCGAAATTTTAACGTAATAATTAATAAAAAAAAATAGCTTTATTAATTTATGAAATTTTAAGTATATGTTACCATTTGAAAATCAAAAGTTGATAGTGGTTTATCTAATAAATATAAGGGTGAAAAATATAAAAAAAATAAACAATTCAAGAAGAGTGTAAATCTACAATTTTGAAAAAAAAAATTTGAAAAAAGTCAATACTTTCTTTAAATTATGAGTGTTGTTTGATAAAAGAATCACCTGTATTGTACACAACAATATGATATTACTTGGGACATGGCCGGGTGCGGCTTGTCGCGGGCGAGACGACGTCAACGTATGTGTTACATTATTTTGGTCGGTATTGGGCTAGGGCAAATGGATCGAATATCCCCTGGCAGTTTATTTTATGTATGTCGTAAAAAGTGAGTGAATAAAAAACAAAAGGGAAACGTATAGTACCTAGAGACCAATAATTGTTTTTATTTTATTTTTCGGACGATAAAAACGATCGCCCGCGGTCAGTTGGCATCGCAAGAAAAATACTATGTTAATAATGATGAAAGAAAAAACGGCATTGTCGAAATCGCATAATTCGTTTTTTATATAAAATCAGTGTCTATAGTACGTAAATATAAGTTTAGCTGTTGGTGGAAACATTTTGTAATGAGTACAGTCGGTGTTATGATATAATATTGCGGCGATGGCCGTCGATAGGAGTGGCGGCAGCGGCAGAGAAAATTAAAAGCGACACAAGGACGCAGTCTTGTATTACCTATACACACTGCGGGCGAGCGCTGCATGTAGACCTTTCAGGTTAGGAGGGGCGCGTACAACGAATCCAGAAAGTATCGAATTAATACTGTCATAAAATTGATAAATTTCAATGCGTAAGTAATTGAAAATTGAATTATCAAATGTTCTTGTAATAACGAGTTTTTTTTTTGTTTTTAATGAACATCATAATATTGCTGTTATCCATGAAACTACATATAATGATACCACAGATTATATAAAATTTATATAATCTATGATGATACGTTTCTCGATAAGGGAGATTTTCAAATTTGACAAATTGTATACACAGGGTGTATAGTGTGAGTAATGTGCGATCATTATTCATTAGTGTTTACTAAAATGAATAAAATTGAAACGCCTATGGCTGAAAAATGGCGCGTAATACAATAGTGGTTGACGCGACGATGTGAATTTCACTGCATTTTTAAATATTCAACGATCCTACATGGAAAACTCCACCACAAAGACATTGAGAAAACGGCCGCTCAGATAGGTATTGTATATGCAGAAGCAGTTGCCTATACTACCCGCGTATAGTCTGTAATAAATAATAATCCATCATAACGACAATAATAGCATATGAAATACATCCATCGAAATCTCAGAACAAAATTTTCTATCCCTTAACAGGCGGGTATGTAATGTTGGAAAAAGAAAAAAACATATCTCACCAGTTAGTACTAAACCTACGGTGTTGAGATGAACGACAGCGAGCGACCATCTCCTCAAACGAGTATACAATAACAGTAAAATAAACATTATTATTATCAAAAGTAATAGTAGTAGTAGTAGCTGTTGTATAAGTTATAGAAGTATTTATTGTTGACGTGCGATAATATATTATTATCGTTGTACCGTCGAGTGTTGAGCGCAGCGAAATCTATTTGGACATGTAACAATAATGTTATACGGACTGATCGAATATAATATGTCTACTAGTTAATAATAATAACAAAAACAACAATCCGTTTGCAAGAAATAACACGTATAGAACACAGTACGTAACTCGGCTATATTAATTGTATTATTATTATTATTTATTATCGTGTCTTACGACCATTTATCCTTCTGCAGCGTTCGAATCAAATGCGAACAAACGGACGACTCATTGTACAACGCACACGTAAAGTCCGCGACCGAGACGGGAAACCAGCTTTTGAAAATCCATCAGGTGTCATCGTCACCGCCGCCACCGCATCGCGACGGATGAAAACTTTTACGGGTAAACGTCAATCGGTTATAGGCATAGACCTATAAAAGAATGGACCGCGCATAGAGAGAGATCCGTGAATCAAAGATATGTGCGAGAGAGAAAGGGCTATGTTAGAAATACCAAAGACGATATAAGCAAAAATATATTAATTAGTCTTTGAAATATTTTATTTTCATGCCATTACATAATATTATTATTATTGAACTATTGAAGTAGTTCTATTTCTGTATACCAGTATACCTGTATTGTTTTGGGCAGTATTATATTTTAATCTATAGTATGTCTGTAATATGTGAATATTTCAAGATTAAGGTAAGTTACTTACTAGTTACTACCACTATAATTATTATATTATTCTTTTATAGGTCTCTGGTTATAGGTATACGAGGTATAGAGGTGGTTTTAACCTATTGGGTACTTCGGCCTATTAATTTATGTTACTCGCGTCAGTGTGCCAGTTTTTTTTTTTTATTTATCTGTTTATTTTCAGATATATTTTTTGCCACGTTATTGGTATTTTTTATATATATACTATCTATACGCACCGCAAGCTAAAGAGATTTGTAAGTCTGGAAATGATAAAATATTACGATACGTCACCGTCATGTCAGTCACAGCGCGGACGTGTTTGTCACCGGCGAGCACCGCAAATGAATAATAAAATTAATAACGCGTCACAGCCGATGAAGAAGAAAAAGAAGAAGAGACAAACACACATCGCGAATTATTTGTCTCGCGTGCTATGATTAATAATTATTCGATATTCATGCAGTGCATGGCATTTACTAGCCCCTCCCAGAATCGGCGAGACTGAAATACATCATAATATTGCATGTAGGACATTTCCCTCTGTACATTTTTCAAGGCTTACATTATCTCCCCATATGATAGTGTTAAAATGATAACAAGTATCTATATTATTATTTAGAAATAAGTACTTAGCGATAACAAGGAATCTCAGGTCTGACTTTTTACAAAATGCGATATTTAAACATATGAACAAGTAGGTAGGAATTTTTTTTATTAATTATTTATTGTATTTCTTTGAAGTTTTATTTTTACTTGGTTTGTTCTAAACATAGCCTATTTATTTTTTTTAACCTAATACTCGTATTACTTTTTATTATATCAATTGTATCAAATACGCAATGATCAATCGACATTAAAATACGTATAAATAAATAAATAATTAAAGGTAATTATACTGATGAAAATGTATTAAATTTTATTTTATTACACACTAAAAAAAAATTAATTATTTCATATTCAATTACGTATTTGTTTTTAATATTTCGGGCGAATTGCCCATTAACTAGTCATATTATAATATTATAACGACCCTAAATGATAATAATATGACTGTTGCCAGTCATTATTATCTATTTAATACAAAAAATACAGATTGACGGTGGCAGTGAGAAATTTTTGAAATTGGCAATATAATTATGAAAGAAAAGAAAAGAAGTGAAAACGCATTGGGTTTTCGAGACCGTTACAACGACGACGTCTGTCTGAATTTTTGTTATTGCATTCTCGACCATTACTCATGAAGACACAAACATTATAAAAGTATTGATAATATGGGCTCGGTTATATTTATGTGATAATATGCCATCTCTAAAGTACTATAATATATACGTTGTACCTTGTGCAGTGTCACCCAAAAGTCACAAATCACCCCCAAGCAGCCAGCGGGACCACGTGAAACATTGATAATATTATATTATATTCACAGGCTTCCGTTGTATAAAAAAAAACATTTAGATTAACAATTTTATCATATATTAATTTGCCACTGAGACAATCAATGGGTGATATGGGACTTTTGAGACATAGGTATTTACACTTGCACTATATCTAAGTACTGTACCTAGGTACTTCACAAAACACGTAAAACTTATACGTGAGTTTTCCGGTAAAATCGACCGATTTAATACTATAACAAAACATATTAGGTATTACTGTCGTAATGATGTTATCGTACATGGGTAACGGACAACCCGGAAATGAAATACAAAACATCCTGGGGATGAAGGTTATTGTTATTAAATATTATTATACTATTATTAAATGCATGTGTAAAGTAGTGCCTACAACTGATATCGAAAATATGTTTGTATAACTGTAAACTAATTATTATTAAATAATTTACTATTTCTAACCGATTAACCAGTGCTTGAAATCCAAAAAATTATTCGGAGTTTAGGGCAAGGGGTAGAATAAAAATGAAAAAGAAATACAATAGTCTCTCACAAATATTATGGGTCAAACTTGTGGTGACAGTGTCCTTTCGTCCGGCTCCTATCGCATAGACAAGTTGGGTAGCAAAAATATTAATGTTATTACCGAGTTGGCAAAAAAAGCACAAATTACGCAACCGAAACGGACACGGAGGAACCGACCGCGGCACTGATGGCACTTCCGGTTTTCGGGAACGCGGGCTTGCGCGCTCGACATGATATTTTTTATACTATTATGTGAGTGACTTACACTCCAACAGGCGGGTAAGCAGGCACTTTACGCATTTCATATAACAATACGGACACACGGGTTTTATATACATAACACTTAAGTATAATATGTGGGCGGTTTGTACTCACGTGCCAAGCAGGTCTTTGACGTCGTACTTGTCTTCGATGGACTGCGACTTTTCCGCGTCCTTCTTCGTCTTCTTCGACACGTCTTTTTTGCCAAACAGCGGCATGGCGGACAAGAGAGTGATTAGGTACTCCAATTACACTTTGCCAGGGAAATTGGTGAGCGAGGATGCTATTTGGCGAACGGGAAAAACGATGCGAGAGGAATAAAAAATTCTTCACGACGGCATGACCAACGGCCAAGGAGTTATAGACAATATTCGTCGCGCGTGGTAAACGGACGGGTTCAAACACGAAGTTAAAAACAGATAGGTATACAATTTACGGTCAATGGGTGAACGGACTTTTGCTGTTCACGATCGGCGACAGTATTAACAATAATAAATTATTGTAATATGAAATTATTTTGTTGTTGTTTTTGTAGACGCGAACGCGTGAACTGAGGTTAATGCCGAGAGATGACCGTCGTCACGTCAGTGCGGTACGGCTGACGCGATACCACTGTCGAGTGTTGGGCAAACAATCGTCGTGGAGTAGGCGGCGACGGCGGCGGCGTACCGAACTGGCGCGCTGCTGCTGCCGTTGGCTGAACTTGGTGGGAACCGCAAGTGAGTTGTCTACCTATAGGTATGTTGTAGTATTTTAATAATTAATTTACATTATTAATAATATAATATGGTAATAATTATATTATATTATATTATTTGCATGTGGTCACCGCCAACCCAGCCTCTGAAAAAGCTACAAAAAAAAAAAAAAAATACATTAAATCGATCCAATAAAAATGTTATCGAAAATAATAATTAATTAAACTATTTTACAAGCGTTCAAACATTATTTGATATTATTATCATTAAGCTTGTACTTTTTATATATGTGTTTTTTTTTTTTTTGTGAGTAGAATGATTAGTGATATAGGTACATAATATTGTAATATTATGTCTTTATTCATTGCATAGTTAAATGGTTTTAATTAATATTATTTTACTTGATTATGATTAGTGAATATAATGATTATAAGTAAAACATTAGGTAGATACCTACTTGTAATCAATAATTGACGATTTGTTTCGACGATCTTATTAGTTGTTAGCTTATTACCACATAATAATATAACCATGTTATGTTGTTCAACTAATGACTATAATGATACTAAATGAGCAGAGAAGTGCTGACCAATATTTCGTAGGGTGCCACTCACACAACTAAACATTAAATAATTAACTCATAAACTATTCGTCCCAAATTAAATTTTTACATTCCAAACATATTGAAAATACTATTCTGCAATACAGAATTAATAATGCGTGATGTCTTTGAAAAAAGTAAAAATGAATAAAATCATGATGACAAAATTAGTAAAAAATAAATTTTTATATATTTTTTCAAACAAATTTTGTTTTTTAACGATCTATGAGTAATAAAACAAATAATTTCGTTTATATTACGTTTATATTTTCTAAAATAATGTCGATCTTATACGGTATTAATTCACCATCCAGTATACTGTCAATAAAAATTTAATCCTTACGTTGGCCGAAGCTTTGACGTTCAAATATGTATTTCAAGAGTTAAAGTTAGGTATACCATTCATCTTATGATTCATTTATTATTTAATTTTTTTATTTATTTATCTCGTATATTTGGAATAAGATGAAAGATCAATAATATGTGAAATTATTTTAAGACTGACGGTAATGCAGAAAAGTGGTATTCATAGAATTGGATTATCTAAAGAAACTGAAGTGAACCTAATCGCATCGCCATCTTCACAACTTTATCTGTTCATTAAGTTCATAAAACAAATACGTAAAAAGCACATACAGTAATTACAATTAAAGTAGATTTATTGGCACTGCAGGTAGTACACTCTATTGGCATCCCCAAGCTTAAAATGTGCAGCCGCAAAGTATAAAAACTATAAAAGCCTTTTATTATGATTATATTTTGAAGTAAAATTTATCAATAAATACAAAAATGTTTTAGTATGCCTATACTGTGTATAGAGTATAATATTACTTCGGTATTATATATCCTTCTATAAGTTATAACATAATATTATGAAATAAATAATAACTTATTATGTTTAGAACAGGTCACAGATTTATAGCTATTATTTATCTGTGTAACAATTTTCATAATAGTATCATATTTAAGAAATACTTTGAACATAGGATAACGACACTTTTCTTTATCAATGGCTGTATGCAGAATGACTTATATATGAATGTGAGCGCATTTACATTGTTCCTTGTTTAAAATTTTGTATGACTTATAGAGATCTGTAGCATGAATATTAAATAAATTATGCGTAAAAGAACAAGCAAAACCAACAAAACTTATCAAAGTTGTGTTATATTATGATAAATCATTTCATACAAAAAACGATCTTGAACAAAGACGGTTTGTCTTCCTCTATGTGCAAAGAGAAGATGTTGAAGTCTATGAGATGTCCGTTTTAAGTCTCAAATGTGAAGAAACACTGTACGTATGTGTTATCTATGTTCGGTCTCATGGATATAGGTATTGTAAAAAAAATTGAATAGCGATGTCTATAAAATATCGTAGCTCAGTGGTGTATGTATAATCATTACATAGTAATGATACATAGAAGTTACATACTAGGTAAGTGACATGTAAAACATGCATATGGATAAAATGGTTTTCAATATCTATAAATAGATAGTGATGTCTCAAGGTTATCACAAATACATCGAGAATATATTTGTAGTTATAATAATATAATACTATCAGAACTATTATTAGGGATAGATTATTGTACTATATTTACGCTGTTTTTATATGTTTTTGTTTAAATGTTATTGATATAAGTGAATATTACCTACTCGTTTATTAAATTTAATTAAATTGTACTGCTAATTGACCAACACAATTAAATTTACCTGTTTGGCTGTTAATACCTTTCGATTTCGAGTTTAATATTATCTGTTTTATTGACGTTTCCGTTGATACATTATAAGATATCAAGATGTCTTCAAAACAGGTAATTATTTCATGATTGAAACAAATAATTATGTTTAATGCTCAATTGGCGACATAATGCCAATATAATTAGAATTTTTTACCAGATTATCAAATAAATTCCTACCTATAATCATAGGCGTAACTAGGGGGGACTTGGGGGGATTAGCCCCCCACCAACATGAATTTTAGCCACTCCTGTCGTAGATCTTAATCCCGCACTTCCCAGCAGTAGTAAAATGTTTGAACTAAATATCGTTTTATTATTTTTTTTATTAATATCTTTGAAACTAATGACTAGGGCTCGGAAGTTGTAGGAGTTGTATATTTTTCTGTATGCTCTCAATTTATAGGAGACCAAGCTAGAAATCCAATGACAAGTTTTGCATTTTTTTTGCATATTTTGTCAATTTTAGAAAAAAATTCACTTTTTTCAATTTTCATATGCTTTTTATGCTTATTTCTATATTTTCATTGGATTTTTTATGCTTTTTTAAATATTTTTGTAAAATATTTAGCCCAGTTACTTAATCACTAGTAGTTGAAACATGAACTAAGCCATGATCCGATGGGCTTTAAAGATTTGGGAGTTATGTATAAAAATCCTTAAGCTATCATAGTTTCACATATATCTTAAGAAAATTTAACTTAAAATAATACTTAAAATAATACTTAATAATATGTTCATATTTTAATGTTTTCACAATACCACCTTGTTTATTATTTGTTTTACATTACAATCATAATCAATTAATGTAATGTGTTTGGGGGTTGTGGGGGGTAGAGCCCCCCCGCTTAATCTACTTATTATCAAAATCCTTGGGCTGAACCCACTCCTAACTTTAGGGTCTAGTTACGCCTATGCCTATAATATATTATGAAAATATTAAAGTGTTTATACAATTTTATCCAACTAAAAATTATTTAAATACCTATACCTAATATTAACATATTTTATAATACTTTTTAAGGTTATTAATAATAAATTAGATTTCTGTAGTTTATTTCAAATGTAAGAACGATTTCTGCAGTCAAAAAAAAAATACACAATAAAAAGTAGGTATAATTTGTTTACTAATAATTATGCTATATGGAGGGGGTCTGGGCCCTTTGAACAATATTAAACTAAACTAAAAGTAATTAATATTATTTTGCAATAATTAGTATGTATATACCATGTAGGTAACGAACGCGTGATTATTAAAAGAGTTTAAATACACCGTATTATTACCTATACCTATTAGACATCTCAGTAAAACGTCTCGATAGGTAGCTCACTTAGATCCCGTTGATGATAAAACGGACGAATATTTTTTTTACATATTTTACTTTGTATGTGTAGTACTGTAGTCTGTAGTGTACTCGTATACTCAATGCGAAGTCAGTGCGATGAAAATGTGTAAATTTCCGTAGTCCCATCTGTCTTATACTGATTGCCTATTATTTTTCAACATTGTATACTCTGACTTTACAAGATTGGACATTAAGCGTCTCTGGGTTATCTCAGTGTCGTTTCTGAGCTTAAACATCAAACTGCACATGTCTCAATGTGACACTGCGTTATTGCTATGCAACTAAAATTTGCACACAGGGATCTTAGCATACTCTTATTGTATAAATAATGAAATTCAAGTTTAAAAAAAATAATAAAATTTCACTCTGCTGTACATTAGGTTACAAATTGATAATTGACACTTACTATAATGAACTGTATTAAATTTAAATTCAATGATATAATACATTGTATACAAAAAAAAAATTCTGAACGGAGACGTTTTGTCAGTCTAAGTTATTTTATACTATATTAAGTATAAATTATTATTATTTAAAAAAAAAAAAAAAAAAATAGGTACTTACCAATAAAATAAATTCCAAATGAATCAAATCAGGTTCATTATGTACCCGATTCACTTATCGTTCATAGCAGAATATTATGTAATATAATAGGGTTACGTCAAATAATAATAATAAAATTGAAGGTGAATTAAAATATCAATAATAAAAACTGAAAAATTAAAACACATAATCAAAAAAGTTGATTTGTTATAATACGTCCAATAGTAAGTATTACAATATTAAGAGAAAAAATTTAAATAATTTAAATAATTGATAATATAAAT
The DNA here is from genome assembly GCF_037042655.1 of Diuraphis noxia. Lineage (NCBI taxonomy): Eukaryota > Metazoa > Arthropoda > Insecta > Hemiptera > Aphididae > Diuraphis > Diuraphis noxia. The sequence continues at coordinate 103,867,439 of NW_028301711.1, read as the reverse complement.
TATAATATATTTTAATCTGCTTAAAATTAATGATAGAGTTATAAATAATAATAATAAATTATTTATTAAGATTAATGATAATGTCGTGAAAAATAACAGAATTATTAATAGTATCAAAATACAATTATCATGGTATCGTAATATTGCATTTTATCGAATTTTATAGTTTGTTTATAATTGGATATTGCGTAGGTATACATCAAAAATACCTTTTTTAAATGAAATAACCCAAAATATTTCACTTTGTTATTTATTATAACTTTTTGCGGAAAATGGTAGTTGTTAGAAAAATTATAAGAGTGGTTACCCGGCGGTTAAATATAATAGTTATACGACAACAAGGGTGTTGCCAACTTTGTAAAATTAAAATGGATTTGGGTGGCACTAACTATATACCACTGGTTATATTTTATGATTAACTATGGTCACTATGATTTCTACATAGGAAATTTCCAGTAATAAAAACTTATTTTGCTCTATATTATACTATGATTTCTACATAGGAAATTTCCAGTAATAAAAACTTGTTTTACTCTATATTATACTATGACTTCTACATAGGGAATCTCCAGTAATAAAAATTAATTTTACTCTCTATTTTACCTCCATGTTATATTGTATTTAATATGTACAAATATGCTATATTTATGAAGAATGAGAGACATATTATTGCTATCACTCATTGGTACCCGTTAACATTTTTTTTCAATTTTCATAATCAACATTTAAAATTTTTAAGAATTGTTTTTTTTTTCTTTTATAGGTTCTAAATAACACAGCTAATTTGCTGATGAATATTTGGATGGTTAAGTTCCAAACAAATTCATTCTATGTCGAATCCATCTAGTAAAATCTAAAAATTCAATTTTAATAATTCTTCAACATTCAGAAATGCCACAATTGTTAAATGTATTAAAAAATTTATTATTTATTACATAATTTTATTTAATCTGAGGAATAGATTATATACGTATAGGTAGTGCTAAAAAGTAAAAACATTTTAAATATTATGTAAAGATTTTGTCATCAGTGATGTCTATATATATGTAGGCTGTAATTATTATTGCGATGATTTTTTTTCACGTTGGTATCACTGCTGGTTCACTGGTATAAATCATGGTTAAACATTCTTATCATTTTTCTGACAACTACCCTGTACCCACGATTAAAGATAGTATGGTTGCCCATCGACCCATGATTCACATACTAGAAAAGTGTCTGCCGAAATGAATCTCTACTTATCAGTGTTATACAGCTGGATACTTAAACACTAGCGCTTGCATGTGTAGTGACTATAAACTCAACTACTATTAACCATACAGAACAATATTCTAATATTCCCGCGCTCATAATTTTTTTTTAAATACTGCTGAATAATAATAATCATTAATCACTCATATTGTGTAAAATACTATATACATAATATTATGTATTCTAATTCTATAATAACTATTTTAATCTTTCTGAAGCATAACGACTAAATAATAACCTATACTATATGCTCCTAAGCCGTAGCCCATTGTACATTTAACTGCGAACAATGTATTTTTTCTATAGTATCGGATAAAATTACACAAATCAATGGAAGTTACTAATTATCACAAAACCATTTTGTTGGTATATTTAATTTTAATATATTTATATCATTTGAAACTGATTTGAATAATGTCATTTTTTGTTCTACCTTTTAATCAGAAATAAAAACACAATAATGATATTATAATAATACAAATTGAACCATTATTTAATTTTATAATAGGTACAGACGTACAGTACCTTTAATCTTTTAGGTATTGGGGACATTAATTCTGTATTAAATAAAGGTGCATCTCTTTTTAGGTAGTTTATTGTACCAGTATCATGAACTATTTTTGCTGTATAACAGTGATCATTGTTTATCGAAGATAGTAAATCATCATGTACATTTCCACAGCTAGTACCACAATCTTTATTAGTATTGTCATTCTTAAAAAAAGATATTTATATATATTAAGCCAATGACTAACAGGTATAATTTAATAAATTATTTTTGTAATAATTTAATAAATTACAGTGTATTCATATGGTATTGGCTATATTTACTACACTTATTGATCCATTTGTACTGGTATAGGAATGGCACCATTACGCAGCTTAGCTCTTTTTAAACATACCTAGACATATAGGTACAGCCATACAGGTAGGTATTTTTTGACTATAACTACAATAATGATTTTAAAAGAAATAATTAAATACATACAGTATATTTGTTATTATCATTTCCAGTAACCCATGAATCATTTATAACACTGTCTCTAAAGTGTTGGCGACAAACTCTAGAATTAGGGTGGAAATTAAGTCCTAGAGCTTTCTCCCATTCAGATCGTAACGCAAGGTCTTTTGGAAAGTTAAAACGACTTTGTTTTAAACATTTGTCTCGAAAAATACAATTTGCTACACAACAAGACATTTTTAATTTAACTACTCAGTACGTACAAATTAATGCAATTAATATTAGTTATTACGTATTAATATAGGTATTTACTATTACTTAAGATGAGCTTATTAATTGTTTATAATTAATTATTATCTATGGCCATAGGCGCAAATAGGGGGGGCTATAGGGGCTAAGCCCCCCAACACTTCAATAGCCCCCCCCCCCCCAACACTTAGACACCATAGACTATGGCTGTTAATAATATATCTGATAGACCAGCGGTCGTCCCCAACCTGGGGGTAATTACCCCTTAAGTGGTAAAAACACGATTCTTGGGGGGATAAAAGTTAAACTATTTATTTGTATTTTAAGTACTTAATATCCATTTACTCATGTGTATTATGACTGTAAATGAAATTGTAATAATATATATTTTGTTTTGTTTTTTTACTCAACTTTTTTTTTTGGGGGTCGGGGGTATTTGTTAATATCTAACCTGACTTATGGGTAATAGTCTCAAAAAGGTTGGGAACCGCTGTGGTAGACGATAGTTGTTAGTTGTTACAAAGTCAATCATAGTATTTTGGACACTAAGCTTTCAGTATTCATAGGTAGGTATTAATAATATGAGTTAATAATGAGAGTGCGGGAAAAAATTAAATATCTAATTATCTTTGAGTGGTAACTGCATTTATTGTCACTATAACATACAAGCGCTAGTGTTTAAGTTTCCAGCTGTTTAATACTGATAAGTAGAGATTCATATCAGTCGACACTTTTCTAGATTCGTTGGGCAACCATACTATCTTTAATCGTGCCTGTACCCAACTTTTTGCATAAAATACTATAGAAACGACACTCCCCCACCACTTCACTTTTTTTCATTTTGGCAGCGGACTGATTGGTGTTGTAAGCATAGCGGGAGAACATGAAGTTATAAAGAGTCGGTTGCTCTATTATCACTGCAAACTGCGGATAGCACTTATCACTTGCATGATATTACTCGCTATTCGTTGAATTGTTTTGAGCCTATTACATTTTGAAATTCGAATTATTCGATATTAAGTTTGTTTTTTATTGTAATTGTAAGTTGTAATTTGTATTGAGTATTTTGATTTCAACTGACTTGTACTTGAAATGCCTAACTTGTTTTGTTTCTGTAAAAAAACACAAGGGAACCTTGATCATGCTGTATCTTTCCATCGATTTCCCAAAGATCCAATTCAGTAAGTACATACTTAAAGTTTATTTTTTCAACCATTTAGAATGATAAATATTGTATTGTACTTTCTTTTCTTGATATCCCATTAAATAGACAAACTAAAGTTATTCAAATTATTTTGAATGGCGGGAAATTATATAGATAGGTTTGATAATATTCTATGGTTGATGTTGTCAACACAGCGGGAGAACATGAAGTTATGCACCTTATCAAATTGATTCAGGCAGAACAAAGGATTTTGGGAGAGTGTCGTTTCTATGGTATTCTATGCTTTTTGATAACACTTGTGTGATAGCGCTGATAATAAATAATAGATATAAATAATTATTTTTAATATTAAATATTCATTTTTGCTACTTATATTTTAATTGATTAATTGATTATAAATTGTTATTTATATCCTTTTGCTCAGCTACCAAATATTTAGGCCCTTTTGTATTTATATTTATAACCATCCTCCGCCACAAATCACATGTTATAAAACTATCTCAGACCATTGCTAAAAAGCCTGAATATTGTCTAAATCACTTATAGGCGAATAGACGATTTTTACAGTTAAATATTTACCAAATGAAAACTCTTGACGATTTTAAGTTTTATAGACAATTATTTATATATATTCTAGAAGACAATTGTTTTGTATGTATTAATTGAAATTCCTACCTGCGATTAATCATTATGCACATTATTATCAATTTTTTTGTCAATGGTATTTAATTCCTTCCCCCCACTCCAAAAAAGTAATTTTTTTCAGCTATTGATAGCAGTTATGGACATTAAAATTGTGGATATTTCTAGAATTTGTGTGTATAAAATATACATGAACTCAGTTCTTATTTAAAAAAATACATCTTACCTTTAAAATACAACTTTCCGAAACACATAATATATAAAGTTTTTGAAAATATACAATTAATATCTGGCTGATTTAATTTAGATCAATCATGATGGTGAATGGAAATACCCACAAAAATAAATTTTGAATCAAATATTTATACATTAATTGAGTTCTTAATTATTATTGAAAAACCGCTGTCTTATACTCAGGATAGCCTTTACATATAAAAAAAATGAACTAGTAAATTGGATTAAAAAGTTTTTTTTGGAGTTGGCTTTTTATCCTAGTCGTCATTGTATCTACCAGATGCATTCGTCAAACTTGAATTCATTAGTCAATTCGATTATATTAATAGTTATAATATATAGAAGATGGATTTTCATTAATTTCTCCAAATACATGGATTAAAGAATCTTTGTTTAATCCAAGGTATTTCACCAAAATACTATCCAACTGTTATTTATTTTATCGTTAAAACATTTTGATTTCATTTTTAAGAAACTCCGGATGAAACAATAAAGAAAATTCAGTCAGTAGAACTAGTAGTCGTAAAATATAAGTTTTTTTAAAAGCTAAACCTAATATAATTCAGTTCTAACTTCTAACGGCTGATGACTTTATAAGTTGGTACGACAAATATTTAAAAAATAATCATTCTAATGATTTATTAAAATATTTATTAAACGCTGTAAAATATGTAGTAGGTATTTATGAATGACATTTCGCAAATAGGATTTTCGTAATAATAATATTGTATTGATATCATATCTTCATCAAAGCGTTATTAATATGACATTAAAAACGAAATTAAGATTCGAAATGTATCATCATTATGTTATTAAAGACGAATTGTTTTTATTATTTTTTGAATATAATAATCATATTATGAAATTATTAATGAAGTGGTACAATAATATTCAGAAAATATTATCATATGATTTATAAAATCTAAATAGTTTTATAAAGATCCAAAATTATAATCAAAAATTATTTAAACCTATTAAGTTAATTAATTTAAAATATTTAATATAACATTTTAATTTAAAATATATCATTATATTAAGTATATAGATTATTATTTATTTATTTAATCATAATAACAGGAGTGATACCGAACAATTTATACGTTCGTCACAAACACTGAAACACAACTATTCATCATAAACTAATGATATGCGATATTATGCCAATACTTCGCATGATATCTAATGTAACAAGAAAGAATACAGTATTCTGCATTTAATATGTATCGTTCAAGGAACGATATCTATCGCGCACTCTAGGAAGATAACATACTCTTTTCTCAAAACTCCTGGAATAACCAGTAAAGTTTCATGAATATATGAGAATGATACCAAAAACTTTTTTCTACATCTTTGAGAAAATTCGTTTCCCGCTCCAAAAATATTCAAACTTCAGAATTTGTAATATACCTGAAGAAAGACTATAGTTGCATTAAGGTAAATAGAATATCATGCATTGTAAATGTTTATGTAATGAGTAATATTTTATATAATATATGTGCATTTTATTTTTAAAAAAACTAGTATTTAATAACTAAGTTCTTTAAGAATATATTACTTTTATAACAAAAAAAAAAAAGTTATGCATCCTTTTAAAATGAAATATTATGCATAAATTAAATATGTGCGAAAAAATTACATAATTTCTTATTACTTTATTAGGCATATAAGAAAAACAAATAAAATTAGTATTACTAAAATTAAAAAAGTAAAATTATATTATAACACTATTCAAAAAAATTATTAAGTAATAAAAAAAAATCATGAAGGTACTTTTGCTTCAAAAGATAAATTATAAATCATAAAATAATATAAAACATTAAAAGATATTAATAAATATGAATAGGTACTTAAAAATATGTAAAACTAGTTGTTGCAAAAGTTTGATTTGGTTCTTTAGTAGGTATAACTTGTAATGAATTGGTTAGAATCATTAGGTATGTATATTTGGGTTCTAAAATTTCATGAAATTTATTTTTGTGAAAAATAATAAAAAATCATTTGAATTTAGTGTAGAAATGTTATTGAAATATTTTTACATACCTAGTAGTTAGTACATTACACAAATTACATAAAATTCATATAAACATAGTACATACTTACGATAGTTTTATAACACATAACATATATCAATTTCTTATTTATTCATGATTATTTAACATTTTATAATTACCAATTAGATATAGCAAGTTATAATTAAAGTCCCTATTACAATAATCTATGAGATAAAACCTTATAGTTAGGAATATAGTATTCCTATTTAAATTCAAAAAAAATAAAAATAAAAATTTTATATTAATTAAATCTTTAGAATAATAGTATTATTATAATTTATAATTTACAGCGTATAGGGCTAATATAATATCATAATTTGTATGTTAATAATTAATATGTTATGAATACAATAATATATATATATATATATATATTATATTAGTATTATCAATTATCATTATAATTTATAAACAGCAAAGAAAAACATAATCGTGAACCGATAATTACTAATCAGCTATGAAATCAGTGTGGCCGTCTAGTTATGATTTTGTCAAACATAACAAAAGCAATAAAAGATTAAAATATTTTATTTTTCAATATTTCAAAGTGAAAACTTCATGTGAAATATTTCATGCTCATAACCCTATGAATATTAGAACATGTTTGGTTTGATTCCCCGGTCTGTGGTGACCGTAAATATCTCAGATTTAAATCATTTTGATTTAATCTATTTCTGTCACATCTCTCTCGCTCTTCCAAAAATTCTTGTTGTTACTTGTGTCTAATTATCAACTTTCTATTGTCAGAAAATTCTTGCTGGTAAGGTACCAAACTTACCATAAAATGTAAACTTTCATCTTCAATTAAAGGTTTTTTATTTAGTGAATTTTCTTTATTTTACTGAAATGATATATTTTTTGTCTTTCAATATTCAGCAAACCACTAATTGCATCATGTTTATTAATTTTTTTTTTCAAAAAAAGCTTTAGCTTTCTCAGCTAAAAATGTAAAAATATCTTGCGCGTAGTCCCTCGATCCAAAATAATATCAATATAGTGGTATTAAAATAATAACATGTTAGTATTATTATTCATCATTTTACATTAAGCCCTATGACGATGAAGACATAGTTCTGTCGCTAGTTTTTGTGTTTTTATAAAGATATTATAATGGTTCATTTAAGTTAAAAAATCATAGGTTAGTATAGTAACCTACTATTATAATGATTGACTGTGAGCGACTGATTAGATATTAGTTTTTGAAAGAGAACTTTTATGGGATTCTACTAGTAAAAAACGACATAATAGAGATATAACTAGGAAATTGTGGAAGGAAATTGAAACAGAAATGAAGGTTAAGAGCAAGTAAAAATACATAAATTTTTTTTGAAATTATTATTCATTACAATATTGTACTTTTATTATCAGGGATTATTTTTAATATTATTATTATAATTACTATTATTTTATTTATTATTATTTTTTTTTTTTTTTGGCAGATAAGTAATATACAAATATTACAAATTATCTATTATACCTAGATTTTAAAATTATTTACTTACATTTTATTGCTCAATTAGTTGTAAAATAATCTTTTAGTTTATCACTTTCATTCTTGATCTGTTATTGCGTCTAGATAATGGATGTGTTTCTAAGTTTATATAGCTGAGTCACGACCTTCTTTATCAATAATAAATAATTACATTATTCAATAAACATATAGTTTTAATAACAATATCGACATGTTCCAGATTCATTTGGAGTTCGGTTTTCAAACACTTCCATTTCGATACCAAGATTCCAAAAGTGCATTCAATCATACGTCGAACTTTGCTCAAATAGTAATTAAATGTTTCTTTTGCCGTATCCAAATTTTTATCAAATAAATAGGGTCTTAATAAGTACTCTTTCAGTGGATATTCTTGAACATCCAATAGAACTATGGCAATGGAATATTTTGTGTTGGGTAATTATTTGTAATTAGGTAAATTGAACGATTTAGCTTCCAGATGTTTATAAATATTTGATTCAGTAAATATTCCACTATCACTCTGTCTTCCGTATGCTCCTATATCAATAGATATAAATTTATATTTGGCATCACAAAGTGGACAAAAAAATAACCTTTATAGTCATAGGTCATCGAACGAGTGTTATTTAGACATTTTATACGAATATGTTTTGAATCAATACAATAGAGTTGTAACGTCACAGAGTTTTGAGACTTTTTATTAGAATATTACATAATATCATTATTATAATCTTATAATATGTCCACGTCCTTTTATTATATAACTCATCAGATCATATTTTAAGTAATTTTCACTGGGTGGCACTTCAATAAAATTGTCAACCAGAGGAACATAGAAAGAAAACCAACTCTCCTATCTCAACAATTTTGATATAGGTTTATTAACTGTACTCTACTGAAAAATACATCTACAAGTTGTATATAGGTTTATTTATTGAGAATTTGAGATATTATTATTATATCAAAATAACTGATTTTTCAATAATAAAACTTTGATAAAATAAGTAGAACAGAGTATATATATTTCTATCAGTATCTGTATTTAAAAAAATACGTGTTAAAATTTAAAATTATATGTTTGAATCTATGGAAAAAAATGTTTGCATAAATTCTTGATTCTGGTATAGCTCTGGGTCAGGTAGTTTCCTTCTTTTCTCTTTAGATTCCAGAAACTTAGCATTTTAATGACAGCTATATTATAATAGTATACACTAGGTATACAGTCAACAAACAGGATAAGATTATTACTATTTATTAATACTAAAATTCGTCCAATATGGGCTTTTATAGCAAATTACGGACCGATTGAAAAATATTTCTCGAAGGGCCGAGACTATCCAATCCGGCCCTGGACGAGTATAAGTATTTGATATTTCAATCACAGAACAATGCTATGAAATATGAATACTTCTAAACAATTGTATAAAAGTAGTATAAAATTTACCTATACAGTGTATGGTCGCCTCGCCTGTCTTTCATCAGGAGTACAGGACGAAAATTCAAAATATGTAGAAAATTAGAAATGATGTAAAATACCTAGCATCTTATTATCACCTAACCTTTAATTTACGGTGACTTCCGAAGAAATTGATAGCATTGTTAAAATTACGTGTACTATTTTCGTACTACATCAGTACAACTATATCTATTCGTATAATTTATATTATCAATAGGTATATAATATAAATAATTCCGACAAAATAGTTGTGAGCATGTGACATATTCTACATTCAATAAAATATTATTATTGTTTATTATATAGTATGGGATAAACTATACAAGAGTCGAAAACTTAAAATAGTTTTATGTTCTTTATACATAATAATTGACATTGGTACCTATCGGTCGTTATGAGAATGTATTAGTCAGTGGCAGTGTGGCACGATCACCCACCAGTGGGTAGCATTAAAATATCACTGCAGGGGGGCACTAGTACCCCGTACTTTGTATGTTAAAATATGATATGTAACTCATAGTATTTCCATAATCTCTATTATTATGCATTATTGTATTTTCATACTTTATAAAATACATTGTTTTGTATTTTTGTGTTCAAATTTTAAAATGAATAAAAACTCAATAACAACATAAATAATATACATAATTAAATTATTAATATAATTTATAAATAAAATGTTAGTTGTGTTTTGTTATTATAATTACATACTGAATGTTTTAAGTTTAGAAACCAACTATAAGTCTATATAATATGATGAAAAACGATTCTGAGTGAAGATATACCAAGATTGCTAAACTGGATTTGAAATAAAATACTAGGTTTAAAGAAAAAAAAAATTGTCTTTATTATTAAAAAAACACAAAATAAGTGTAAAATACATTTATACATTTATATTGAAGCATAATTATTAGAATAAAAGTAAATTGTGATGTTTGTTGGTTCTCAAAAGAACCGTTTAATAAAATTGAAACAAATAGTCTTAAAAAAGACTATTTAAAAATTTAATGCTAAGTCCTGAAAAGAACTATTTAATGTAGTTGATGTGAATTGTCCTAAAAAGGACAGTTAAGACTGCTTCTATATTGTTTTATGCAAATAGGTACAAGGTCAGAACAAGAAAAAATGTATTTAATTAATTTAAATATGGTTTAATATTTTTAATTTAGAAAGTTTTGCTAATTTTGAGGTAGTTGAAAATAATTTTGTTTTATTAAATATTTTACAAATTAAAAGTTGTTCAATTATGTACATTTTATGATCTATGCAGTTTGTCAATGATTCATCAACCCATTTTTTAATTGTATTATTATTTTTTAAGCGCTCAGTTAGTTGACATTTTATTTTATTTTTATGCAAATAGTTTTTATAATTGTTTTCAAAAATATTTAAAATTTTATTTACTACATTATTTAAGCTATTTGATGGTGCTTTAAGACCACTTTCATTATCAATTGTAGTATAATTTTTATTAAGAAGATGCAACTGCTTTTTATCATTTAAGTTTTTATCAATAAATAGTTCAAGTTGACATTAGTTATAATTAAATTTTTTCATACATTTATAGTCCAAATATCCTGCGAAATATGTTACAGAACAGTCTTCTAAAGTGACATCATTATTACTATCAGTATTATTTGAGCCCTCGTCAGATGAAAAAAAACAGAGAGATAAATTAGAATTACATTCTGTGTCGGAATCAGATGATAATTTCGAACTGTTAAAATTTATTTTATTTAGTGAACTAACTGGGTCAGAGGACTAACCTCCCCCACATGTAGTGTCCATCGCGTCGATGTCGCAGCGGGCGCTCCGCCGTTGATGTCGGGCGTCGCGGTCGCAGCCGCTGGCTCATATATATTATACGAAAGTTCCCGACGTGACGACACTGACCAGTGACCACCCCTCTACCCAAGAATATCAAGACGCCGGAACGGTCTACGACCTGCCACCGACTTCTACTGCCGCACTGTCTGTTTTTCGCCACCATCGATGACCGATCTCCTGTTGTTCGTTTTTTTTTCTGCTCAACACCATCGACTCTCGCAACACGTCTCCCGGATTCGAAATTCTTGTTATTTGTTTTCACCATCGGCGGAATACTACCATGATAGGCTGAAGCGACGTCATAGGCCCGTGGCGGGCGAAGCCATCTCCAACATCATCAGCTCAGTATAAACAGTCGTCGTCAAGTATTATTTTTCCCCCAACATTTCCCTTTTTTCTTTCATTCTGATTATGCATCACCATCATTTCTTTTTTATGTATGCTCCGATTTTCCTAAGAGGTGCCCCGGTAACCATCATGCGGAGCCGTGGGTCGTTTCCTTTTATAAATATAAATGTATAATATGTTAGATGTATGTCATACCGACATATTATGATGATCATTATGTGCTCGGTAACCGCTTGCCGGAGCCGTAGCATGATTATTTTTATTTTTATCCATTACATTTCCTTTGTAATTGCCATGTGCCAAATTATTATATATTTTTTCCCCTGTATTTTATGCACTTTGCTATGTGCCAAATTATTATATATTTTTTGAATTGTAATTGCCATGTACCCAATGTTATATTATTTTATTCATGTTGTTTAAAACACAACATTTACTTATAAGTTATAACCGTGTAAAATATAACCATATGATTACCTTATACTTTGTCACATTTTTTTTTATCAATAGTATTTTTTACTTTTCCCCCTTTTAAGTAAATCTTTTTTAAATCCTTTAAAAAAAAAATTTGCAAGATTCACAAAATTGTTATACGTACCTAGTTGTCTATCACTTAATTCTATTACCTAACCTAAAAACACAACAAAAATATTTACATATTATATTAAATACCTCCATATTATTGTACTAGTTTATATTATGCCATAACGACGCACATTTTTAAAAATCCAATATAGTCGACAATTATATTATATTATGTATTAATATATTGTACTAACTACTAAGTGTTTTCATCAAAATTTGTTTTGTTCATTTACAGTCAATCAAAAATCGACGTGTACCCACCTATTATGTCCAAATTAAACCGGGTAAATTGTAAGTTTAAAAGCTCAATTTGTAAGTATTTGTAAGTTGAATTTTGAAATTTGTAAGTTAATAAGTTCGAAGTAATCGTCAAAATTAACTTGGAGTGTAACATTTTACAATGTAAAAATTATTCTATAAATTATTGTTCTAATTAATTTGTTATATTAACCACCATATTGTAATAACACAAAGATAAAGAATACAGTGTAAAAAAAAAAAATTGTACCTATCAATTACTAACCAATTATCAACCAAATATTGTACAGACATTGCAGACATTGTAAACTATTGTAATAACACTAATAACCATCATGCATGTATGAATGTAATTTTAAGATTCATATTTAAATATTTTAAATATGCAATCTTCTTTTTGGAAGGGATGTGTTACGTACCTATAAAATATGTACGAGATAGCATGCATTTGTGATAGGAACGTGGAGAATAGGATATCTATACAATTAATCAGACTATACAAGTATTTTCACACGTCTCTTCTCAGAAATGACTATAGACCCATGTGAAAGGATACGAAACGGTCAGCATCCTAAGTTTAATCACAAGACCCAAATTTCGACATGTAGCAGGAAAGTCACCACCAATACAAGCACCACTTCTAAGGATCGAATCATATATATAAAAGAGACCGAGACAAGAGCTCGTCAGACGATTAAGCAAATAAGGCTAAACAAGACACTTGGAGGCAGGTCGTAACACCACTCACAGTCTTAGCAATATACATTTCTGAGTCAGGTAAAAAAACCGCTCACCTCATTATTTTAACCATAATTGTGTTTTTGTATTAAATGAAATAAACAACATTTTAATTAAATACATCAAGTGATCATTTCTACGATGATATACGAATCGGCGTTCAATTGGAATGTACCTACCAGTTTATACTATATACATTTTTAAAAATTATGTATGTTTTTAATTAAAATAACGTAAGTAGTGTTAAAGCAATGTTATCAATAAAATAAAATATGTTTTAAGGAAACAGATACATTTTTTAGATCACAAAAATTATATCAACACCAAATCCTCAAACATGAAATTTTATTTTTATATATTATGTGAAATTGTGAAGATATAAAAGAGAAAAATGCAATCTTGGTACGTAATAACAAATTATATTTTTGTAATCTAACCCATTAATATTTCGCAAACGGCTTACCCGCAAATTCTCGCAAATTAGAGGCTATCGTTTGATACCAATTTCAAAGTTTTAGGACAACATGGGTGGACCAACTTCACGGTCAAAAAATGGGTTTTGTGGGTAAATGGTCGACTCGCAAATTCTGAAAGTGGACTCGCAAATTCTCGCAAATTAAAGGCTATCATTTGATACCAATTTCAAAGTTTTAGGACAACATGGGTGGGCTCCATGAATTTGGCCCACCCATTTTTATTTTGCTTGCTGCTCATAAACGGCTAACTCGCGAATTCTAAAAGTGAACTCGCAAAATATTGGTGAAGATTTTAAGTCGCTACTCCAAAGTGGGTGGGTCAACTTCACGTACGTAACAAAACTGAGTTTAAAATACTAACTTTTAATATAGTATCAAAATATGGGTCAATTTAAATTTTAAAATGTTTGATTTCTTCCAACAACAATTTGTTTGAATTACATAAATAATATTTATAAGATTAAAGTCTTGAAATTTACATATCTACTATAATATTTAAGGTAACACATTTACATACATATTAAAATAGGTACTAACTGTTTCAAACATTTCTAATGCTTAAAGTAATTAGCTACATTCAGAGCTAAAGTACTATTTATCAGTAGCTACGTATTATTCAGTCATAGATACTTAATAATTTAAACTTAGAGAACTATTATAACATTGTTTATGCTAAAGCAGGTTTAAGAAAAGTTAAATTATTAAATAATATATTATGATATATAATTGAGTTTAAAAAAAATAATATTATTTGAAGAAAATAATGTTTTAACAGAGTAGTAAAATATTTATCATAAAGCGTCTATATGTGCAAATTTACTAAGATTGGAAAAAAGGTTAGACTTTCAAATGTATATACGTAGGCAAACATATTCACCTATGAATAACCTTGATAATATATAACTTCAAGGCTTTAAAGATAATAAATATTGGGATTTATTTAATTTCATTTATTAAAACTACGAATGTAAGTATATATTAGGTACAAGCAAGTTAATATTCACTAAAAATTCTATGAAAAGGTTATTTATAATCTGATAAATTATAACATAATTATGCTATTTTACTTATATCAAAAAATATTAATGCTTTAAGTTGTTATTTTTATATTGATTTAGTTAAAAGAAAAATAATTACATTTTATTCTTAAATTTGGTATTTTAGGTTGCTGTAATAAAATATAAAAACGTCAAATCATAATATCATTAAATTAATAAAATATTTACTTAAACTAACCAAGAACTATATAAACACAATGATTACAAATTAGAAATTTTCATAAAAAACTTAACTAAACAAATAAACGTCGTTTTTTAATATTTAATTCATATATTTCAAAAGGAAAAATTAAATACGTAAAAAATAAGTTCCCATGTAGGAATGAAGAAAATACTAATTAACTTCTTTTAGACTAAAAGATAAATGAACGAAGTTTCTTTTTTATAAGGTAGTTAATAACTTTTTAAATGGATTTTTCAAGCACTGCATTAAATCATTTTTATTAATGTATAGGTACAATATACACATAAATCCATTTAATGCCTAATGGCAATATTTACAATCAATGTGACATTTTCTTCCGGCTGGTATGCCACACATACATCCTGCTGTAGTATCTCCTTTTCCCTAAAATAAATAATTTGTACTCGTATATTAAGACATATTTTTAGTTAAAGTTAATGGTATAACATTTTTTTCTTTTTATAGCTTACATCAGAAAATTTAGTAGAAGATTTCTTAATAAGTTTTTCTACATCTATCAAAAAAAGTTACTCATTTTAAAGCCACGAGAATATGAGATATTTAGATATTTTATTAGATTTTTTTTTTTTAATTATTAAATTTGAATATTTATAGCAGTTTGATAGGATGACACAACGTCTACGCTCAGAATCATTTTTCTTATGTAATGATTTATCTTTGATTGCAATTTTATCGAATTACTCGACAAACGATACTAATTTATCCACCTTTTTCAGAATTAAAAAGTTGTAAAAGTGTTATGTTTTGGACTAATTGTTATAAAAAACTTAAACGTTATAAAAATATTATTGTCCATAAGAATCAAAAATGATTTTTTTACATTTAACATGCGTTATATCCACATGTGTTTTCTTCATCTTACTATTTTATCAATATATAACATACCTAGTTAATTATGTGTAAAGAATTTTTTAATTTGAACTTACTTTAGGTCCCCATCTAGGACCTTTAGTTGCCCAGCAAATCTCCATAAAACATACGGAACATTTAATCCAATCACAGCCTTGCTGCTTTGACAGAATTGTGCTACATCCTGGACATGGCATAGCATCTCCACGTTTTATAAGACTCTTTGAGTAAAAAAATTTCATAGATACAATTTAAAAGCTTTTAAATATAAGTAGGTAGTTGAAATGGATTTACCTCGAGCGTGCCATCGCAGTCATTTTTTTCTATGAACTTTTTACATCCTTTTCCTTCTATGTGAATTGACTGAAATAATTAAAATAGGTATAAAACATTTCTCTTTGTCAGATAAAAATACTTATAGGTTTATGAACACATTTTTATAAAAATGGTAAGTAAGTAACATTAAATTGAGTTACAAAAATTGAGTAGAAAACAAATTTTATATTAAAATATTCATTTAATTAATTAAACTGATATAAGGTGAAAATGTTTTTTCTGCAGATGGATAATTTATTTTGTACAATTCGTGAGACAATAGTCAATGGCAAGAAAGATTTACAGTTATACCACACTTAAGAATAAGCAAACATGAGTGATTAATGAACCGCTTAGAAAATTCAAATTTAAAATAACAACGATTGCTCACAGCTAGTGTATCAATTAATTCTAAAAAGTCTATATTTTCAAAACATTTGTATAAAACTTTGTTGAGCGCTAATATACCCTAACATAAACAAACAAATAATCTCAAATATTAAATTTCAATTTTTTTGAAGTACACATTGAATGATATCCCAACAAAATCAATATTTTAGAAAAATATATTTGTCTAACCTAACCATACCTACATTTTTTAGTGTTGTAATGAAAAAAAAAACTATAGTTAACTTATAGTAACTAATAAAAAAATTAAAATTAATTCATTATTCTATATGTTCTCTACGTTCATCTGTGTCAATAGTGATAAATTTTACTCCACATTAGTGCTTTCGGTGGAAAATTTTTCGTTAGGGTTTCCTAAATGGGGGCTAGGTAAATTGAGTCTGAGATAAGTTTGGTATATTTTGATAGGGGTAAATCGAGTACCGGAAAAAATAGATAGTAGGAAAGTTGAGTCCCGGAAAAAAATTGGTAGTAAGTAAATATTTTGACTTATGTTAAGCTATTTTTATAAGGATATGATATTTAGATTTATATTGATTAAAAATATTAAAAATATAAATTAATATAAAAAATAAAAAATAAATGTCATTATTATTATACATTAGGTACATTATATTATTATACATTCCATTTTATTTAAGATACCGTAATATACGTATATATAATATATACGTAAGAACAAGCCCTACTTCTCGGTATCTTAATTGCGTTTAATCAAAGGTACGATTTTATAAAGTTAAAGAATTTTATTGACTGTGAGTGTTTTGGTATTGTTAAGTGTAACCAGAGTGTATCGTTATTTTATCGTTGGGGGGAAAAAATAATTATATAATTAATAAAAATGCATGTTGCTTTTTTCAAAAACATATACATGCAGTCAATGAATGTCCACAAATCACAAATAAAAAATTTATAGTGCATATTTTTAAATTTCAAATGCATATAAATCGTTTTTCCCCGGGACTCAAATTACCTACTACCTTATTCTTTCCGGGACTCAATTTACCAATCCCGCTAAATGTGTGTCTAAAAACAGTAAAAACCGTGACGATTTAAAAATGATGCGGTGATAAACCATCAAACAACTGTTGACCTTTGCATTTTTAAAAATAATTTTTCCAACCACTGTGTGTGATAACATTTATTAGTCACGTTTGTTTTTATTTGAAAGTAAACTTGAGAAATCAAGACACTTGGTAAATTCACCAACTGCAACACAACTACAGGAGTCTCTAATTTTGTGAAACGCATGTACCTATATCAATAGAACTACAGCACAATCATTGGGAAAGAAAGGGGAAAGACAAACCATTTGGGAAAATAACTGATAATTTTTTAAAAGTGTTATTTGGTATTAATTGCAAGATAAGTAATGAAAATCATTCAAGTTTTGGACAAGAAGCTGACATTTGAATTCCGGACAATTATTTCATTACTTTTAGTTTATTTATAGGACAAGCTAGGTACCAATTAAATAGTAAGAAATTGATACCTAAGTTTAGAAAAATATTACTATCTTGCGTAAAAACAGTTATACCTAGTCAGGAGTCAATAGACTAATTAAAAATAATTAATAACACATTTTTTGAAAAATAAAAGTAAACGGTAGGTATATCATTTAAATGATAAGATAATAATATGTGACCAACAATTTTGGGAAACAGCTCAATAGATACACATATTATTTATAGTAATTTCATCACTCAAAAAATGTTTAATATCAAATGCTCCCGATAGAATTATTCATATTGACTTTACATTCGATATCAGTACATTTAAATCAAAAATTCATGTTCACTCACTCACAGCACTGCAGTTATATCAAAATTTATGACCAAAGGAATTTTTTAGCAACTAGTATGAGGCGATTTCCCTGGTTGATTCTCGGAA
Organism: Diuraphis noxia; assembly: GCF_037042655.1. Lineage (NCBI taxonomy): Eukaryota > Metazoa > Arthropoda > Insecta > Hemiptera > Aphididae > Diuraphis > Diuraphis noxia. The sequence goes on along the minus strand of NW_028301711.1, from coordinate 103,849,002 downwards.
TACTAGATAAGCTCATAATTATTAATAACTTAGTACTTACACCACACCGAACACACGTTACTGTCCCACAAACGGGGCACTTAAAATCCAAGACGTCATTCTTATCATAGATCAAACACCAACCCGTACAATCAGGTCGACTGCACTGAAAAGATCCGCCGTTTTGCTCTTTCGCCAACAACTGTCTGGCTCGTTCCACTGACCTTTGCAAAAAATTTTCATATTCTTCATCCGAATCCAATATCTATGCATAACACAAAAAATAATTTAATAAACTTCATGTAGAATAAAAAGATACTAGGTACCTTTTTTATTTCACGATGTTGCAAAACCCCCGTACAAGAATACCGCTCATCTATATACGGACATTCAACTTGTTCAGCATTCGAATGATCGATTGTCATTTTTAGACAAAGTCTGAATAAAAAAAAAACGTCGAACTTACCGTAAATTAAATATGAAGACATGATAATTATACTAAATTAAATTAAAATATACTCGTAGTATAAAAAATATGAAATATGCTCAACTTGAACCGTGTTTTCATCCTAGTTTATGCATGTGCAATGTGCATCGCCTTTTGTTTTTTCTATACTGCATTGTATAAGATTAAATGTAAACAGGTGATGTCATTTAAAGTTTATTGTTGATTGCATACATATAAATTAAATATTAATATTTGTGAACTTGGCGGTATATATGAATTTTATAAAAACAACACTATGTTATTTTCACTATTATTATTTTTTTTTTTTTTAATATTTTTATTTTATATTTGTCGTAGAAATATAATGTTTTTTTTTTTTTTTGTCAATATTTAAATTATTTTAAGCATCCTGCATGATAGTATTGATTAGGAGATGTCTTAAAAATAAACAAGGTTTTCAATTTTAAAACTATATACTTTATATTATAATTTTATACTTTGTTTTTAATAAATTTAAATATATAAAAAGAGTTAGTCAGTAACTCAAAAAATAAATAGAGGTCCAACAACGTCCAACAAACCGTTAGAAACAGAATTGGATGGTTTTTGGAGTTTTTGGTGAAAGAAGGCCGCTGGTGTGAAGTAGGCGGCACTTTTTAAAAAATTGTATAAAATAAATGGAGGTCCAACAAATGATGAGATCTTTCCAACAACGGCCAACAAACCATTTTAAACATTTTTGAATATATTTTTATTTGTTTGATTTAGTGTTGGCCGTTAACGTGAACTTAGTGGCAGTTTTGGAAAATTGCTCATAATTTTTTAACGGCTGTCCAACAAATAATAAATACCTACTTTCCAACAATTTCCAACAAACGTCCAAAAAAATTGTTGGATAGGTCTAATTGAATTCTGTTAAATAAGTGCCGCCAAGTTCACACACATTAAATATTACCCTTCAAAAAATTCTTATCATTGAGCATATTTATTATTTCTTATACTTTGAGTATACCACTTAAGTGGTACGTTCATAATTTATAAGCAGTGTTGAGACCAGCTAACAAAATATGTATTTAGATAATAAATAATTCATATAAATGTGTTGACATATATTATTAAACAATATGAAATGTGTGAAGTTTTTATCTAGCCAATTCTCAACACTGATAGAATGCATATAATACCCAGGGCTGAGCAATAATTATATAGGTACTTTTTATAGTGTAACCAGAAACAAGTTACAAGTTACTCAAATTTTATGTAGGTAAAGGTAATTAGGTAATTGTTAAAAGTTTAATTTATTTAGACTCTTTCATTACTATTAACTTAATAATAATTAGTAAAATTATATATGATATAACTAATAGGTAGGTAGGTACTAATCTATTCCAAAGAATTGTACTTGCTATTTATTTAAATGGTGTAACATGAAATACAATAAGTTACTGTATAAGGATCGTAACTGCATGAATCGCTGCAATTTTATGAAATAGTACCGTAACTTCGCAACATAAGGTTTTTAAAGAACAGTAACGTTGCTCAAGATATTTTATTCTATACCATAACTTCGCAAAAGATATTTCCTAAGTATTTTTTAAATGATAACAAATTAATAAATAATATAAACGTAAATTCACTCTCAAATAAGAACACGTCTACATTAGCAAAAAAATACTAGTCATGTAGGTACCTATTACTCAGACAGCGGCGTATCTATAGGGGGGGGGACAGGGGAATTTGTCCCCCCTGAGAAATTTTTTTTATGTCATAATGCAAATTCATTGACCAGCTACATAATGTAAATAATAAATATTTTTAATTTTCACTGATTATATAATCGTGTTTGATATCACTTATCAATGTAGTATATGATTCATATTTTAAGTATTTAACAATAATTTATAATATAGTTCCAGATTATATTATAACTTTTAACCATAGAAAAATTATACAATTAATTTATGCCCCTCCCCCCACAAAAAAAAAATGTTTCACAGGTACTCCAATGTACTAACCTAACCTAGATAAAATAATAATTTAAAAATAATTGTAACTGAGACATTAAATATGTTACAATACATACCTATAAATTTTATTTTCATTAAAAAATTTTAGTTTTTTTTATTTTAAATTCAAAATTAATTTTCTGTTGATGTCTTATTATCTAACAGTCATTTCTATACTCGAACTTTATTCGTATATAAGAATCCATCTGCTTAATTAGATACCTAGTAGTAATTTTTTAATGAAAATCGCAATATTGAAATGTGTATAAGTAAACGAATCACCAAATCTGACATGAATAGGAGATATCATAGCAGGTTTTTTTCATACTTTTAAGTTATAAAGCCAACTACATTAAATGCACATCATATAGGAATTCAGGTTTGTTGACAAATGCAAAGATCCGGTATTATAATGATTTAATATGGAAATTATGTAAGACGGTAGGTATCACGTTTTAGGTTAGATTACTCTATACAGCAGCATTATTTTTGATACCCAGTGTTTATCTTCGATTACGGTCTGCTGCGAATAGCGCAGCTATAGGTAATGCTTAGGTAGAAATTAATGTAGTTAGAATAAAGCTTATGCTCATGGTTGATATATTTTTTATTTCGATGTATAGGACATATAAGTATTAAGTATATAATTATGTGCATGAAAGCGGACAACAGCTGATTTTTGGAATAATCAGTGAGAATCACTCTGGAGACCAATTTCTTTACGGCGTTGAGTAACTTGTATAGGTAATGTTAAATCGTGGTAGGTATCTAACTGATTATAATATGTTCCAAGTTACAAAACGCAACGCATATAGTGATCTAACTTATAATATCAAACATGTTACAGACAGAATATATATTACTGCCCATCCCTGAGTATACCGTACATTAGTAATATAGGTAATATAATATAGCAGGTACTATCTATACAGTATACACATGCTATGTGTAAGTAGGAGAAACAACAAAATCGTATTTTCATACCTACAAAATACATGCAAACAATCACGTAACACAACGCCATTATTATCATATGTACATAAACACACAGCGCATTCAAAGGGACCGTAATGAAGTACAAGGTCACTTTGCATTTCCATGGCCATTAATTGCTGATAACAATTATTATCTTTAACTGCAGATGGCAAATTTTTAGTATCTGAAAAGTAGCAGATAAAATTTACTACAAAGAATGTTAAAACTTAATTTTAATGTTTAGTAAATTATTTATATAAAGTGCAGACGTATTTAATGAAAATATATTAAATCTTCAACGGATCATGTTTAAAAAATTACAGAAACCCCCAGACAATGGCTCAACAAATAAAGTAGATACCCAAAATTATATGTTTAGAGTTAACTATTCTATAATAGTACCTAAAACTGAATTTACTTAACCAAACGTAATATATTACAAAAAAAATGTACTTATTGCGTTTTAACACATACGTGGCACATTAATCTATCATTATTTACTATGATATTAATTATCTATCCGTTATTGGACACCGGGATACAGAATCTATACATCGCATATTAGATACTACCTACATTAATTTTAAAATAGTTTATCTAATTTAATATTTTAATGATGAGTACAAATTAAATTACTGCTCGTAACTATGTAGGTGTATAAATACTGTTAATACAAATACAAATTACTATTTTCTAATACCATCAAGCATCATAAGATTTATTTGGTGTCCTTTTGTATGTTATGGGAAACAATATTTTTAACATTTTTTTTTTCATTCATAAAATTATTCATGAAGCGATTTAATTTGTTTGATATGTTTCCAAAATTATTGAAGTCATATTTGACAAGGCAAAATAAAATTGGGAGTTTACCAATTCCATTTAAAATAACCTTTTAATAAACCAATATGCTCGGTCTTTTTTGGGTCGATATACGGTATATCATATATCAATTGCACTCTGTCATTTCTGGGTCGATAGACCAGAAGGAGTCTAACAGGAGTCACTTCCTACAGGGAGCTTAAGAACATGGCGAATGATAGAGAAAAATGGAGAAGTCATTTATTGTACAACATTTGTTAAAAACCAATCTCCGGATTGAAAAACAAAAAAAAAAGACCGCGCTCAAAAATATTCTATGAACGTCAATATTAATAATATTTGTACATTATAAATCCATACTCAATAATTACTATTATAATATTATTCTACATAAAGAAAACCTAGTATAAACTTTTACAAAAATATGTATTAATAAATAGATTTTTTTAGTACCTAAATAAAAAAATTACATTATTAAATAATGAACATCAATAATTTATGTTTTACTATAATAATAATAATAAGGAACTGATTTTAAAAATTATTTACTAAAATATATTTTTTCAGTCAATTAATAAAAAAATTTACACAATTACATCGTCAATAATATGCAGGTACAATATGACATATAAAAACTGATAAAAAAATTCTTTGTTAGTCATTTTAATAGATTCTATTGCCAATTTTCGTTTAATACACTCGGTTTGATGTTTATTTATCCTTTTCAGTACTGTTCAGTACTATATAAGAATTGGTAGTGTTTCTATAATTGCCTTTAGATGGGAAAAATAAACATTTTATGAAACTGAAGCGTGAAAACTTTCACATGCATTTGTTGTGCGTTCAGTTATTAAATTCGATGCCTACAATATCGGAAGGAATATAAAGTGCTACGAAATATAGTTTTCAACGATATACATATACTTAGAGAAATTAGTGACACTTGAATTCATTGGCTGAATTGTCATTAATTTTTCTATAAACACATCCTCCACTTCATCGTGTAGAAAAAGTGACAAACCAAAAACTAAATGATGCTATTTTCCTATTTCAGAATTTGGATTTTTATACTCAGTTTGTAGTCCACATTTTTGGATATTGCTCCACCAGCTTATGATAAATGAAACCTACAACCTACCAGAATTATTGAAGGCCAAACTTGTTTAACTGCAAAATTAATTGCTTGTTCAAAAGCGCTCACGACCGTTTTTGGATTAAAATAAAAGTTCAAATTGGCTCATTTATCAAAACTCGAAATGAAATTTTGTAGGTAGGTACCTACTTGTTAATCTATTAGGCAACAAAGAAAACATTAATGGTTTATAGTGACTTTTTTTATAACACGTATCATGAATAGCTGATAAAAATATTTCAAACAAAATTCAAAAGTTCCACCAACAAATATTTTTTCACTAATACATAAAAATTCTAAATTTGTTAACATATTATCGTTTATTAATAATAAATGCTCACCCTTATATTATGTACTTATTGTACTTGTATCCAAATTAATTAAAGTTGCATGTATTTCTGGTAAGTTTTTTGGTAATGGTGGTAACGTATTTCTGCGTGTACGATAAACACTTCATCTTATGAAATTCACATAGTTCAACGTACTTCATTTCGAATTAATTTCAGTGGTTGTGTTATTATTTGATCTATTGCTTTTTTTTTTTAAAATATTAACAACAATTTGCCTGTTAATATATTCATTTTTTTATGAATTAAGTTAGAAGTTAAAAGCGTAGTCAACTTTCATCAGAACATACATTTGAGGTACATGATTTAACGGTATACCTCCACTAAATTCCATCTTTTGATTTACCAATTTTTCGAAACTTAAATTCATTGATAATCAATAACAGTTTGCTGTTTTCGCTCAGACTTCGTTGTAAGCGGTCTATATTGTAATGTCAAACATTCAAAATATACTAAACTGCTAACAAGATATCTTTGTTTTTATTAGTACACTTTTTGATTGTTAAATTTCTATAAATATACAAACCAATAACAATGTCGTACATTCGTACATATAAAATTTGTATCTATGGTATATAACATTGTGATTTGTGTTATCGCGTAGGTATACACTATATATCTATAGGTATTACATATAGACATATAGTTTGGAACGAACCAATTAGGAGAGTAAATAGGTGGATGACGACCATTATTAATAATAATGAAAACTTGTTATCGTCGGGTTTATACTTAATAATGTGCATTGATAATAAAAAATATGATGTATTAAAGTCCCGATATATAAAGAATATTGGTCGCAAATCAATAGATATTTTTGTGTTTTTCGAAAAATCGATTTAATGAAATATTATGATGTAAATGAAATTTAAGCAGCATAATAAAATTGGTATGACAACACTTCCTACAAGATACAACAAACAACATCGCAAAATGGTCAACACTCACTGGTTTCAAAATCTCCAGCCTTAAATCGCAATGCATTATATTCTCCAACAAAAGAGGCCAAAAGCACATCAACGTCCAGTTAAATGACATCCTCATCCCAAACGTAAACACAATTAAAATACTCGGAGTTTATTTCGACAAAAAAATCAACTGGTTACATCACCTTAAACAACTCAAGATATCATTGTCAAGAAATCTCAACATCATGAAAATGATAAGCCACACCACATGGGGAGGAGACGAAGAAACACTCATAAAAATTCACAGACAGCTCATCAGAGCAAAAATGGAATACGGTGCAACAATCTATCAATCAGCCAAATCTCACCACAAAAGAATAATAGACTCTACTATAAACTCCAGCTTAAGATTCGCCATTGGAGCTTTCCGATCTAGTCCCATAGAAAGCATTCGTAACCTAGCACTTGAACCCCCTACTGAGCTTAGATACTTAGAAAAATCACTACTCTACGCTGCCAGCATCACAAGAAACTCTGGCAATCCAGCAAACAAATGCATTTCAGAAATTACCGATTACGCTAAAGTCCATGGTATAGAATTCAACGCGATAACGAAAGTTCAACCCCTCAGATTCCCCCCATGGGCCTTCAATATTGATATAAACCTGGATTTAACTAAATTCAAAAAAGAGCTCACTCCCTCTAAGATTTACAAAAATCACTTAAACGAAATTCTCCAAGATCATAAAAATGCAAATTATTATTACACTGACGCTTCTAAATCTAGAAAGGGCGTGGGAATCGCAATTACTAACCATGACCTCTCCATCAGATTCAAACTCCCCGAAAGCTGTTCTATATACACGGCAGAAGCCATAGCAATACTCAAAACAGTAGACCACATATTACTTAATCACGATCATGGAAACCCCCACAAAAGCAATTTAATCCTGTCCGACTCACTTTCCTCACTCATGAGCCTCAAAAACCCCTACAACGCTACAGATATAGCAAAACTTAAACTTCAAAAAACTAGCCTAGCATATCAGACAGGAATCAAAATTTCACTAGTATGGATCCCGGGGCACAGCAACATAGAGGGCAATGAAAAGGCAGATCAAGAAGCCAAGAAAGCAGCAGAGCACACTGATATACCCTTATTAAATATTACTACATTCGATGACACTAAAAACCAAATTAAAGAACTAACTAAAATAAAATGGCAAGCACACTGGTTCGGACAAGCCACTAAATTGAGAAAAATCAAAAACACCATATTCAGTTGGCCCAATCTCCTCACAAAACGAAGAGAAAGAGTTATCATTAACAGACTTCGTATCGGGCATACTCGGCTAACCCACGGCTACCTCATGACAAAAGACGAAAAACCTAACTGCACAACATGTGGCACCGAACTAACAGTTCATCATATCCTCACAGAATGCCGACAATACACAGAGGCACTCGATCAGCTGAACATCCCAACCACCTTAGATGCAGCCCTCGGTCCAAATGCAGACTCCACATTCAAAATTTTGTCTTTTTTAAGAAAATATAAATTGTACGACTTAATTTAAAATTATCATATTTAAAATACCAAAAAAATGTAATCAATAATGTAAAGTTTAAGACTAATGGCCGTTGTCGCCGATGTCCTTTTGATCAATAAAAAAAAAAAAAAAAAAAAAAAAAATTGGTATACTGACCTAAAATACAAATTTTGTTTTAGACGCAACTGGTCCATGACCAAAAACTAATGATTTCAGGGTGAAAAGTCCGTACAAAAATATCACTTACATAAATACTAAATATATAATTCAAAAATAAGAAAAAATAATTAATTTATGATACTTACCTAAAATTATTTATATAAACTTAATTATAGTTTGTCTATTTTATTTGTTTATTATCATTTCAAAATGTCTCCTCCAAAGTAAATATGGAAAATGGATCGTACATGCATAAACACTAAATCTATGTTTAAGAGCATTTTCTATACTTTATTAAAATTTAGGTATTGAGCGAACTTATAAATTATTAATACTTAGTGAGTAATATATGAATTAATGTGCTATGAAATTAATTTATATTATAATTTAAAAATAACTAATTTACTAAATGAAATATTACTAAATTTTATTTGGATTTTTAAATTGCCGCTCATAAATCAATACTTAAATGTTTTTCTAACATGCCAAATTATCAGCTGTGTCTTTCAGCTTGCAAACAATTGAGCAAAATACTGATTTACTAAAGCATTACTTGAACAATAACTCAGAAATTAGTAATTGGTTGAAATGTTTCTTCGGGTTACCGCTATTACCCTCAGATCAAAATCAGCATGGATTTACAGAGTTGATGTCAACGTTCAACCGATATTTCTAATTTTTCAGACAAAATAACTGCATTGCAGATGATGCTATATTCCCATTTTCACTGTGGGCAAAAGAATCAACTGACAAATCTCTACTACTAATGGAACTGAATCATTCACAGTAATTAAAACTAAAAATAAGAAAGAAAACTTATTACATATTAGCTTGCTTAAACGATGTATTAGATAAATCAGGGATCAGTGTAAATTTGGCACAAATTATATGTATAAATTAGTCCAAACGATGAGTTTTTATGAGTCATTCACGATTGCATGTTCATTGTTATCCACATCGTTTAAATCTTTGTCTCATATCATAGATATATCCAGGCCTCCATGGCTGAGGAGGCCATTTATAAAACTTAAATTTTTTACTTACTACAACGATCTGTATTCTATAATCTATATTTGTGACTTTTTATTTTTGTATGGAAATTATATAGCACTACTCACCATATAGAAATCTGTGTTTCAACCACGATAGATTATACGCCAAGAGGCTAAGAATCAAGTCACTTGGGAGGACGGTGCCCACCTTGCCACCCCCATAGACACGCACTATACCTCATACACACTCTTAAAAGCCTTTCAATTATAACTAATTTTTTCAATGTCGTTCAAAGTCTATACAAATTTTTGATGAATGGGCAAACAAAATATGAATTATTTGTGGAAATTCAAAAAAAAAAGTTAGATGTTATTCACTTGGAACGTTTAGTTAATATGCGTTGGTTGTACTGGTACAATTCTCTGAAAAAAATTAACCTTCGTTATACTGAAATACGTGAAGTACCTACTGAATATTCTTCAAAATGATGGTGGTGAAAAATCTTGAATATTGTCAACAGGCCTTTTAAGAGAAATTCATCTTACAATTTTATTTTAGTTCTTTGTACTGTGGAAAAAATCTTAGAAGTTTTACATTGTGCCAAAAAATGTCTATTGCATATTGAATAGAACAAAAGTTTTATCTTTTATATCATATTTAATCTAACAAAATATCCGTCGTGTTGCATTTATATATTACACTACCTATTGCATTGTTCCTAGTGTCCCTATCTTATACATACATTCTTACAAGGTAATACATTCATATCATATTAACTACTAATATTTATTTTCTTTAGATATGTACCTAACAATGTTAGTAATTCATTTTTAGTCGAATAGCAGTTGAAGTTTTAAATTTTGACACTAATATTATTATTATTTTTTTTTTTTTGTACAATTTAACTTATTTTATTTGTAATATGTATGAAATTGTGAAACGAATAATAAGATTCTTATTCCTATATAAGTATATAACATTAATAATATATTAATAATTCATTATAATGTAAAATTGACTGAAATTTGAAATTTGTAGGTATATTATATTGTGATGTTATTATAATAACTTGGACATTTTTTATTTTGATAATAGTGAAAAACGATTAAGATTTGTTGCTTTTTCATAATTTAATGAAATATGAACGCATTTTTGGGGAAAAATAGCTACTTACGCAGAGTTATATAAAAAAAAAATATTAATATAAATTTTAAATATCAAGTATTAAACGTCCTTACATATCAAATGCTATATATCTAGTAAAATTAGCTATTTCGTATTTAATACTTTCCATAGGATCCATAACAATTTAGTGCACTCATTTTAGCCGCACGACAATCATTCAGCAATGATATTTACGCACAAAACAAGTCAGCGTCAATGAATCATGTTTAATAAAATATACTATAGTCTATAATAACTTATTTTAATTAAAATTGTAGGATATTCCTTGTAAGTACATAATAATTAATAATAAATAAATAATAATAATAATAAATAATCAATTATTATTGAGTGATCGGTTTTCGAAATCTTCGCATAAATCTAAATTTTTTTTTGATACGTCTATTTTGGTGATCATCCCCAGCAATAAACTGTTCGATAGTCATCTAATTAATATTTTTTATTTTTTTAAACAATTTATAAATTTCCAAGTGAAGATATTATAAGAGCAGAAAACCCATTGTGCCAACCTTTAATATTATTATTAGTTCTTGGTAGATCATTTTCCAGACGATTAAAATAATTCCAAATATCAATTGTAAATAAGTGAGATCTTCGTTTACATCTCCTGTCTAAACATCTAAGTGCTTTCGAAGTTTGAAATTAGTGACGAAAACAGTTTTTCATTTTTTGTGTAAAATTAATTTTCTAAAAGACCTTCAAAGTATTCTGTTACCTTTTCTATTGGAACGAAGGCATAGAGTAGCTAATTTGTTCCAGAGTAAATACAAGATCATTACAATATTGATTTATTAAACCATATTCTTGAATATGCCTCCATATGGCTTGACTTAAATGAAAAAACAGCCTTGAATTTTTGTTTTGGGGGAATTTTCATCATTGCTTTTTCGAAGTCAATCAAAAATGAAGTTGAATTTAAATCTGGTATTATTATTAATTTTAAATTACGAACATTACAAAACAGCGCTTTCTTTTTTGTTTGGTAACAAAATATATACCAACGGTATGATATAAGAAACTGAATTATATGAATGGTATATAATTGGTGAAATAAATTGGAACATGATAAAAATGTACCGTCAGCAAACCATTGTTTTGAATAATTACAAGGTTTAATAAGAGAAACTAAATAAAATAATATTGTATAAAAGCCAAAGATTATTATTATTATTATTTAATGAACGCATGACTCTGACCACGATTATAGATAAGATGGTTACTCAAAGAGCTATGATAAGGTGAACCTCGTAATTTCTTTTAATCATAGAACTAAAGTATAGCGGCCCAAGTGGTGAATTTAAGCAACTATCGTATTTCGTGATAATTCCGCGGGGCGCGGAATGTAATAAAATTAGCGATGTTCGTATTATTCGTAATACACTAATACCTTTACAATTTAATAATACATCAATACCTAGTATAAGTACAAATTTAATTAAATAATTACAATATATATACAATTATGTAGCTACTAATTTGGACAATTTCTTTTTTGTTTTATTTTGTTTTTTAGACATCTGATTTTTGATGTATGTAAATTGTCTCATTCTCATAATAATAAATGTACTGCATATATCGGTAAGGATTTCTGTTTCATGAGTAGTACATGGGAAATTAATGTAAGAATTGGTGGATAAAAAATCTTCAAATGTGTTTTCAAACACATGAATGGAGTCTGCGTGTTTTTTGAAACATTCTTCTAATTTTCTCAGCATCAAGAATAGGTTAAATATAATATTAAATAAACCTGTTTCTTCAATTAGATCATCAAACTGTATATAAACAAAAAAAAACAAAATACAATAATATTTATTATACGTTGAATTAGGTAGGTACCTACTTTTATTTTTTTATAAGGTGAGTTCATTTTTTCTTCATATTCATTATTTATTGGTTGGCTACATTCCATAAGACAGTAGCTATGGTCATTATATTTTAATCCTACAGAAACTTCATAGTTAATTAAATACAATAATACATTAGATGGCATTTTGCAATGATTTCTCACTGTTTATGAGAAATGGAACAGCACCTTCTCTCAATTTAGGTCGTTTTAAACACACCTAAAATATTTAATACCTGCCTATAATATGTTAAAAATTAACTACCTAGTTATTATTACCTATTACTGTATAGAATAGCATATATGCAGTTAGTTGTAATTAAACAATGTAGGTAGGTAACTAATGTTAATTAACATATATTGTATATTATAGGTACAAAACTTACCGTGTATTTGGAAAAGCCTTGTCCAGACTCCCGCGTATCAATAATGTCACTTTTATTAAAATATGATGCACAAACTCTAAATTGTTTTGTTAAGTTTATACCTAGAATAGACTGCCATTCTTTCAACCTAATTTCACTTTTAGGCACAATAAAAGAAGATTTGTGTCGATTAACACAGTTGGGTACACAACACTTCATTTTAGTTACCTAATTAGGTGAAAAGTTGTGCTAAAAAGTGTTATAAACAATATAAACAGCAAACTTATAAATTATAATTATTAAATATTGAATATTATAAAATAAATGTAAAGACAGGTTATAATTGAATAAATTGCCGCGAAATTAATACCTGTATTCGCTACTTGGAACGCTAATGCACAGTTCTTATCAACATAAATTGAAAGGAATATTTAAGAATCATATATTGTATGAATATAAAGGCTCGTTGGGTAACCATCTTATCTATAATCGTGACTCTGACTAATGGATAGATCATTAAAAAGTTGGCCATTGAAATTCAAAGCGGAAGGAGGAATGGCTCTTAAAATCTGAAATGGACACTTGGCACACGTAAATATATGCGCTCAAGGAGTTAGGGATGCATCAGCCTTCCCATGAATAGATTGAACAAAAATAGTTGGTCCGCTGTTTACCACCTATTTTTTGGTGAACAGTTTTAATATTCTCAAAACCGACGAGACTGATTAATTTTTAGTAAAATTCCAGCGAGGCAAAAAAAGGTACAAGTTCTATGTTGAATAGACGGAATAGATTCCGAACTATTGATCCATAATTCAAGAATTATCTTACAAGGGAGAAATATGGAGCAACTAAATAAGGTACTGAATTGAGTTCAGTAGTAGGTATAACGTCAAATAAATCTTAATATTATTATGTCGCAAATGTTCAAAATTAAAAATGCGGTCTACTCCTAGAGGCTAGAATACCGTATTTATACCATCATTAGTAATTCAATTCTTGTATAATATTATACTTTACCTGCAGACGAACACCTTCTGCCGCCACTACAGACGACCGTGTCGGCCACAGGTGTCACGTCGACCTTAGAGGTTTTGGCCCCGACGGTGACGGCAGCGGTGGACTTGAAATCCGTCTGCATTCCCTGCAACATTAGTTTCGGAACAGTGGTCGTGCTCCTCTCTGAACCAGTGTCACCATCAACGGCTGGTCTTGTTGACCGCTGTTGTTGGAAAAACGCTAAGCGCTTATGTCTTATGAGTAGCTTTTCATCGTCCACTGCAGACGGCGCAGGCACTTTGTCTGATTGAATAGTATCTTCGGCAGTCGCCGTCGTTGTCGAATACGATTTCCGAATGACGGCCATGACGATGGCGTTCTTGTGGTCAGCTGTCAGTGGTACGCCAATCCCGTAGCGGTTCTTCTGCTTACATATCTCGGCTGCTCGCTTGTCCAGCTCGGTCAGATTTGTAGCAGCCATAGCTGTGTACAAAGCCGATGGTGACACGAACTCGTGGCGACGATCGATCCTCGATGCTTGAGCCTTTGGAACTGTCGCCGTCTTATCCAAAAAATGCTTTTCAATCTTGTCCACCCGTTGCATGAGTCGGTCTCTCTCGTACTGCGAGATTTTTCGCTTGACATTTGAACCGGCTTCCAGATCGCCACTGGCATTGGTGATGACTAGCTTCGGCTGCAGTTGTTGTACAATAGGTGGCTTGGGCGCCGGACCCTTTCTGTGGCGCTGCACTGGAGTGGCTCGACGGCAGGGCCCACGTTGCTCCTGCTGCGGCCGTGGTCCCGACCAGTTTGCCGGCGGCTGAGGTGCCCTATACTTTTTCCTGGAAAACGTACCAACCGGGCGTCGCTGTACTGTCGCAGTGTTTACTGCTTTGACGGGAACAGTGGCAGGTTCGACCGTCAATGCCGGCGGAAGCGGAGCCGCCCTCTTGTTACGTCTCCTGATGGCCGTCATAGTTCCCGTCATAACGGGCTCGTTATTGTGAGTATTTGTCTCAGCCGAAGTTGACGTTGAGTGCGGCTGACCATGGTCGGTTCGCCGTCGATGCGCCACCGGCAGTGTGGCCGCATCGATATATTCGACCACATCGTCGTCATCTGCTTTATGCCTGTCCAGTTCCGATAGGACGACACCTTTCTTGTCATTATCCCGTGACGCTCCATCTACATACGCGAAACTGTACACGGTCGTTGTACTACCGGACCACCTAGACCACGTGGCAGCGGCTGTCGATCTGCGACGTGCCGCGACTGGCGTAATTACCGCGTAGTCCGCTTCCTGTTCCACGTACGCTTGCCGAATGCGCTGCAGATTGTCCCGGAACCAGGCTGTATCATCATCGTAGTGCTTGCTCCGCCGGAACCATTTCAGTATAGAAAACGACGAATACCTGTGTTGCCTCCTTTCCGTACTGTAATAACGGCACGGAATTTGTTCCGCTACTCCTCCTGCGATACCTCCTATCGAACCACCACTGTCGATGCACCGACTTTTGTATGACAATGAGAACGTGCCAGGCATTGCAGCCATCATGTGACCAGACAAATCTCGATTTAACTAAGTTTTTACAACAATAAATGTATTAGGTATCCAGCATAATGTATTAAGAGGATGTCAGCCGACTATTTTTTTACTCTCTATCCCTCGTACAAAACTCATTCATGCAAAAAGCAAAACAATTTTTTTTAAGTTTTTGAGTAATCTTAGAGTAAAATTATACATTGTAATATATTTTTTGATTGTATTACATATCGATTTTTCTAAATATTTTCTCAAAATAATTTAATAGGTTAGGATATCTATTTTAATTTCAAAAAAATTTTTTATTTTTTAAGTCAAATAATAATAATATATAAAACCAACCTATTTTAACCTTCATAAAAATGGTCCACTATAAGTTTTGTAATAAATGATTTAACTCTAAGATTAATCAAAAATCATAAAATACAGTTTTACATTACTGTATGTATTGATGATGTTCCACGTGGGTTAGAGAAAGAAAACCGTAAACGATTTAGCATCCTCTGAACACATAATATTAAATAATAATATATTGATATTATATTAATATATCATACCTATATAAATGAGAGCGCACCATTATAATGTTTTTACGACACTTTATAAAATAAATGTAAGCACAACGGTCTAAAGGTCGTAACGTAAAAATTGTAGATTGAAATAGACTTCTTGTTCGAAAAGTGTTTAAAAAACAATTACATTTACTATGTATTTTTTATAGTGAAATGTACGTACGCTGTAGTGCTTCTGTACGATGAGACTACTACACTACCAGTGTCCGACTACGACGGATGTCTTCTATAAATATTATAGTGACAATTATATTATTGGCCGCCGCCGGCAGTATGTCAGTATATATGTATGGATGAGTGTAGGCACTGCAGAGTTGGCATGAAATCTTAATGTAAACTATTTTTGTTAATGGTATGGAAAAAAATAGTCTCGGATTATGTAAACTGGACCCAGCCGAGCAGTGCCAATGGCATTCGTGATTAAGTATGTACCTATATACATTTTGTCACAAAAAAAAAAGTTGAAATACAAAATTATTGAGTATTAAGTAGTTAACTTTTATTTTTAAATGTTAGATTAAACTAATAACGTTATATTATTATAACTTAATAAATTAATAAATACTTTCATGATAATTAAATATCTTTAAAAAATAACTTATTAGAATCACATAATTTTATTATTAATTGTTTTAGTATTTTTTTAAATTATTTGTGATTTACTCAATCGTCAGAAAAACATAATTATTTTTCAAATATGTATAGGTACATTTATTTATTTATATGGTATACATAATGGAACAATCAGAATTTTATAGCCAGTCACGGCCATCAGTTTTTAAAGTATGTAGGTAACACGCCAACTACCAAGTTAGGTATAACAACATATATAAAAAGCGGGTAAGTCATGGATGTCGATCTGTTGTACAGTATGTTACAAGTGGTTACTGTAAAGGATGGAATTAAGTTTGAATCCAATGATATTAAATCATTGTATACGAAAAACGATTCTGAGCGGAAACGATTTATCGGTCTAGGATATATTATAGATTATTAAAAGTTTTCAAATCTTAGATTTAAAAAGAAAATTTTTTATGAATTTTTAGCTTAAAATAATTTGCAAATTTTCGTGATTTCTACGTATTTTGTCAAAATTCAGACTTTGAATGCTTATCTATAAAAAAAATTGTTACTATATATTTCTTTTATTTTTCAACTGCTATTGTAAAAAAAATATGTACCTATTAGGAGTCTTGTATTAAATTTTCAAATCTTAGATTTAAAAAGAAAACTTTTATGAATTTCTATCTAAGATAATTTAAACATTGCCGTAATTTTTACGTATTTAGTCAAAATTTGAACTTAAAATACTTATAAAAATAAATCGTGCCTATTTATTTTTAATATTTCTCAACTACTATTGTTACAATGTGTTAGAAGCCTTGTATTAAATTTTCAAGCTTTTCTACCCAACAAATAAATTTTCATCGATATTTATATAAAAAAAACTAAAAAAGTTCAAAAATTAAAATGCCAGTTAACAGCTCAAAACAAATCAAAATATTTTGAAAATTGTATAAAATATAAAAATTGCCTATATAAACATTCAGTGAAAATGTCAAGTATCTGCGCGGTCATTTGTTTTAGAATTACTCCAAAATAAGAAAATCACTAAATGTGAAATCCCGTGAAAATCCAATGTTGTAAAAATTTAAATTTCAAACGCTCATAAAAATTTAATTTGAATTTCTGGTGGACATTTTTTTTTATGATAAAGATTGACAAACTTTTAAGGAATCTTGTATTAAATTTTCAAATCTTAGATTTAAAAACAAATTTTTTTTTATGAATTTCTAGCTTAAAATAATTGGCAAATTTTTATGATATTTACGTATTTTGTCAAAATAAAAACTTTGAATACCTACTTATAAAAAAATTGTGACCATGAATTTATTTTATTTTTCAACTGCTATTGTAACAATATAAAAGAAACCTTATATTAAATTTTCAAGCTTTTCTACCCAACAAATAAATTTTTATCGATATTAATTTTAAAAAAACTAATAATGATCGAAAATTCCATTTGCCTATGAATACCTAGTTCAACAGAAGTCGAACATTTTTGAAAATCGCATGGTGGATAGAATATACTTATATAAATATTCGGTGAAAATTTCATGTATCTATAGTTATTTGCAGTTTAAAAGTTACTTCAAAAACAAAAATCGATTTTGTCGAAAACTGATCGATTGTGCGTAAAATGTCCTTAAGTTTTAGTTTGTTTATCCCGATTATTTAGAAAAATATTAAGAATTTTTTACTTATGACCCCCCAAAGTACTAACTAGATTCACTTTCTGATCGAACGAAATACTGAAGTCAAAAATCGAAGCACTTTTACTGCCCCAAAACGTGATGACACACAAAAAAAATGAAAATAAAAATTTAAAAAAAACACACACATTAGGGTAAAATCAATACATTCCTTGCCCCGTTCAGAATCTAAAATCTGTTAACCATACAATTACTAAAAATTCTAACTAAACGCTTATAAAAAGTTTTTTTGAGTTTCCCAAATAGTTAAGAAGAGTAATGGAGAAATTGATTGATACTTCAAAATGGTTGTGGATCCCAATATATAATACAATATTTGTCACGAATTACACATTAAATTACAAAAGCATACAGATTAGTATAAATAAATGAATTATACACAATCAACTAATAATCGGGTCGAGTATTAAAGACAAATCTAAATACCTAGTAGGTAATGACAAACTGAATAATGTAGGGTGTATATTGTTTAAATGCATCATACTATGTTAATATAAATATTTTAACATGATGGGTACTATATAATATATTTATTTATTTAGTATTAAACGGCCAAGGCCCTGTTACAATAAGATAATTACAATATAAGTATGGTGGAATGATAATACAACACAATATTAAGATAGTGAAGTAGTAACATTGTAAATACAAGAATACATAGTAACAATAATAATTACAACAACAGAAATAATAATATTATAACATGCGATAATTACATAACAACTTAAATGAGTGGACGTTTGGTGGGTTGAATAATTCTATTTCATGATTATTTACGGTTTGCATAAGTCTGCTGTAGGGAGTGTTATTTGCATAGTTGGTAATCTGTAGATTTAAACGAAACAAGTTTTTTTATCGTGTCCCAAGTAACAATTTTCAATCATACAGATTGATAAATATTTAATTTTCATTAAATTCTTAATGTTAAATTTTTAATATTGTTGAGTAACTAATTAAATATTTGAAAATTAATATATGTATTGTAATATATTTATATATTTATAAAATATTAACTTTAAAATATATTTAACTTAACTATTATTCAATATTTAACAATAATTAAAAATAAATAAATATCAATGTTAATTAATAGTATTTTAATAAATATTTAAAAATTATATTTAATAAATAACCACATATTATTCACTAATTGTGTATAATATATATATATGTAATATTACTAATTTATTTAATTTATTAAATTACTATTACCGCGGATTGTCCAGTTATAAATGTAACTCATAATACACGAATAATAATATAATATAATATTATGATATTATCAATCAACAATCAAATGGTAATCGGTATAAAACGCTGTAAAGTGTAAATAATATGCGAAGTCTATTTTATCTATGTCTATCGCCGCCATTACTAGTTGTTCGTATGCTGTGAATTTCGGTTGTCGGATCGTCATATTCCTTTTTTATCGCCGTGTGTCGCGTGTGTCGCTTGTCGTTCTCGTACTTTTCGACTTTTGTTTCGCGTCCTTTTCTGTTTAAACGACACAAACCACGCCATCTTTTTGCAATTCTTCCGAGTGACCTGTACTCAGCACGTGTGACGTTTCGCCGGATACAAATTGTGTATGCATTGTGGCCGTCGCCGACATAATTCGTTATTGACTTTAAAATTTTTTTTTGGCGTCGCTCGTCAGCCATCAATCGTACTTTTGGTTTCAATTACCGTTTTGTTTAAATAACAAACGACGCATCGACGCCATCTTTGCAATTTTCATTTTTTTGTCATTGTTTTTCAATTTAAACTTAACAGTTTTAAAATGTATACTTATACGAACTTGACTAGTGAAAGTAATGCGTGAGTTCGAGTACGAATATTATGAGTTGCGATTTTTTTATTATTCAAATTTAATTCTTTTATTCAAATATTCATGAGTGGCTGAGTTTTCGACGAGTGGATACACAATATTGTCATTTGTCACCGGTACGTAATATAATATCATTATGATTATTGGGCCTGTTTCATAGCCAAGGGTTTTTCGATTTACATCTTAGTAGATAGTCGTCGACGGCACAAAGGCGCAAAATGGCCGTACATGAGTTCAAGCAAGTCAGCGAGTATAAACTTATACAATGTAAATCGAAAAACTAGCATATGATACTTATGCGTGGCTGTTAAACGGTCGTACATATTATATAATTTATAAATAATATTAATATAATTCTTTTCATTTTGCTATATTTCTAATGTTATTCCAGTCTCAAGACTATAGACACTATGCATATGATCAAAAACTACGCTCTCTGGTGGTTAATCAATGCGTTATCGGCATGACAACTAATATAATATTATTATGTACGAATAACTATTTTTAAATATTTACTTAAGTAGGTATTAGTTATTTATTTTAACTTTTTGATAAACAAATTAATTATATCATTTATATTTTGTCTTAAAACATACATTTAATAAATGGTGTTTTAGTTAATACGTTAAATTAATGAATTAGCTGACAAGAATTTATATCATTCAATTTATATTTATTAATTGGTGCCCTTTCAAATTGTATTTTTTAATTTAGTTATATTAGTAGTTAGTTACCTATATAGTTAAGATGAATGATATTATTTTGGAAACTGGTTTTCAAAGTATTTATTCAGATGTACTATATAATAAAGAAAAATCATTAAATTTACTCAAAAGTGGACATGTGATTAATGTAAAAGAAGTAAAATCGTTCAAAACAAATAATTTTATTTTTGGCAATGTTATAAGACAAACATCAGTGACTTCTACACCATACAAAGTTAAAATTGAAGTAAATATACTTATTTATTACTGATGCATGAACTTGAACTTAATTCTGTAAATACTAATTATTAACAGCTCGATGAAACAAGAAAAGTTAAAGTAGCCAGCTGTGAATGTGCTGCTGGTGAAGGACAACGATGCAAACACATAGGTGCACTTTTCTTTTATATTAATAATGAAGAAACACTGGCTAAAACAGATTTACCACAATCATGGGGACAACCATCAAAAAGAAGTGAAGACAAGTATAAAAAAGGAAAAAGGATTTGTGATTTATTCCATGTTAAAAAGCCAAGACTAGATATACCTGATATTAGTATTAAATCAATTATTGAAAATAGTGACTTATTAGCATTGCCATGCTCTTTAAGTTATAATCTTAAAGCTGAATTAAAAACTGAAATAAGTAGGACTTGTGAGGACACATTAAATTCAATCATAGACAGTGTAGAAGAAGAATTAATTTATGACTTGAATAATCCATTTTTAAACATAATAATTTTTAAACAACAGGAACTTAATAATACTTCTTTTTTGAATAATTCTTATTCTTATTTCCCTCTTAATGAAAATGAGTTAATATTTTTTAATAATTTTATATATGTAACCAAAGAAAAATTAAAATTAGTTTTTAATAAAAGTTTAAATCAGTCAGATCAATTTTGGTTAGATTGTAGATTATATAGAATTTCAGCTAGTAGCAAAGCACACAAAATAAAAACTTTAAAATTATTAACTTGTGAAAAACAACAATCTTTGGCCATACGTTTATTAAGTTCTAAATCTTTAGTCGGAAAAGCTGCAATTAATGCTTCATATGGAACTGAAACTGAAAATGATGCTTTTGAATCCTACTGTAAATGTTTTAATGTTACAGTAATTAAATGTGGTCTAATAGTTCATATAAAGTATCCGTGGCTTTGTGCTTCACCAGATGGGATTGTAGTTATTGATGGTATGCCTAAAAAAGTGCTAGAAATTAAATGTCCAATAAGTTGCAAAGATAAAATGATAATTGATCCTATTTTAAATGTTTCTAATGTTAAATATTTACAGTTAATTAATGGGAAAGTAACATTAAAGAAAAGTCATACATACTACACCCAATGTCAAATACTCATGTTCACCTCAGGGTTAGATGAATGTGATTTATATATTTTTAATTTCATTGAACCTGTTCTCATAAATATTATTAAATATGAACACTTTCTAATGAATACTTTAACTAAATTAGAAATGTTTTATTTTAAATTTTATTTACCAACTTGTGTACGTATGAAAAATAATGAAGTTAGTTGTATTTAAGTTAAAATGTTGTACTCATATTTAAATGTATGCTTTACTTTTATTTGATTGAGTTATTTATACTTAAGTTTAATATTGTTATGTTGCTTATGTAATTATGTACTATAATATCAGTAACCTTAACTTATTAGTCCATTTTTAAATAAACGTATTAGTTGTTATTAATGCATAGGTAGGTGGTAAAATAACAAAAGCTGAAATTAAAACATAAATAACAAATTTAATAGTATATATGTTTATAAATAATTACATTGTTAAATATTTTTTTTATTAAAAATAATAACATTAAAGACAACAAAACAGTTTGAATTGCTATTTCTTTTAGTACTCATAGTGAAAATAAAAAACAAAATTATAAAATAGTGTTATGAGCACAGAAAAGAGATTAATGTATATTGTTATTATATAATACTATGATAATATTATATTGAGCATAAGCCATAAAGTTAATTGAGAATGGTAAGTATAGGTAGTGTATTAATAGTACCTAGAATGATATGGTCTCATATTGTGTATACTGCCGATAGTGCCCGTAAATACCACCCCGAGCGTTAGTAGTCATCATGCACGGTGTCTATAGTGACTACTTTAAGTACCCATCAAGTTAACAGTTGACGCCAAGGAACCGTTGAGGACCTACCAGTTTTAATCATATGTTGTAGTATTGTTATTGGTTAGTACCTAGGACATGATTATTATTTTATTGTTTTTTATGTTGTAACGTCATACTATTAGTGTCAGTTGTATACTTAATTTGTATTTATACCATAATACCAATGTTGTTGATGATCAGTAATTTTTTAATGCCCTTCTTACTTTATTACTTATTATTGTTACTGAGTACAATGTTTTTAGGTAGATAGGTACATCAACTGTTTTTGTAATATTTATCTTAGAAAATGTCTTTTGCTTTAAGTAAGTCTACTAAACATAGGCGATGTTTAGAAGAGATCGAGGAGTTAGGTTTAGCCATTGATAGCAATACTTCTTACTATAACCATGATCGTAATGATCAACCTAGTTCATCCGAACAGCATATATCACATAACCTATCTAATAATATAAGTAATGATTGTGATCCTACTCCTATTTCTTTTGCAAGTAACAATATTAAAGACATTGATCCAAACTTAATAGCTGACATTAATCTAAATAGTACAAATATTTTTGTTTCTAATTTTTCGTCAGATTCTGATTATAGTGATTCAGATTATAGTGAAAAAGTGTTAACTAACATTACTAAATGGGCTATTCAACATAAAATATCAAACTTAGCTTTATCTGATTTATTAAAAGTATTGAAAACTAATCATAAATGTTTTGATTATTTTCCAATAGATGCCAGAACATTATTAAAAACTAATGTTAGTAAACAGCCCTTACAAATTCAAAATATGAATCCTGGTATTTTTCATTATTTTGGATTAGCTAATGGCATAAAATCGGTCATTGGTTCAAATGTATTTTCTGATGACACAATTAAATTACAATCAGGAATAGATGGTTTACCTTTGACTAAATCTACCAATAGCCAATTTTGGCCAATTCTTTGCTTTATTTCTAATTTTAATAATACTAAGTCGTGTGTGTTTTTGGTTGGTCTATATTGGGGTACAGAAAAGCCATATGATAGTAATTTGTTTTTATCACAATTAGTAGTCGAATTAAAAGGATTGTGTATTGATGGTATTGATCTACCTGTTGGTAAAAAAAAAGTCTATGTTGAAGCTATTTGTGCTGATGCCCCAGCTATAAGTTATATATTAAAGACCAAAGGGCATACAGGGTTTTCTTCTTGCATTAGGTGTTCAATTACAGGGGTATTTTTAGAAAGAAGGGTTTGTTTTCGTGAGACCATTTTCAACAAGCGTACTCATGAAGAATTTCTTAACAGGCAAGATGAAGACTATCAAGTTAATAACACTATTTCCATTTTGTCCGAAGTACCCAATATAGACATGGTATATAGCTTTCCACTGGATTATATGCATTCGGTTTGTTTGGGAGTTGTTAAAAAAAATATTTTGTTATGGTTGGGTATTTTGAAAAACTCGCCATTATTAGTTCGATTACCAAGCCAGAGTGTTAAATTAATATCAAATAGACTAATGCATTTAAAATCAAACATTACTCGTGATTTTTCTAGGGTTCCAAGAGGGCTAAATGAAGTTTTGAGATGGAAAGCTACAGAATTTAGGACTTTCATATTGTATACAGGGCCTGTAGTACTTAAATCTATTATTAGTCCTGAATGTTATGAACATTTTCTATGTTTAGAACTGTTGATGACTATGACTGTTCTTTTAAGTCCTTCTCATGGATATCTTTTAAATTTTATTGATAAGCTATTGACTTACTATGTAAAAAAATTTGGTGAAATTTATGGAGAAGAATTTTTGTCTCATAATTTGCATGCACTTGTCCATCTCTGTGATGACTATAACAAATTTGGGCCACTTGACAACTGTTCTTGTTTCATGTTTGAAAATTTCATGCAGTTTTTAAAAAAAATGGTCAGAAGCAAAGCTAGACCTTTAGAGCAAGTTATTAAGCGTAACGAAGAATTTAAAATGTTTGGTAGACTTGAAATGACTTGTACTCAAATAACTGATAATGAATGTAAAAATATACATAATGAAGGACCATTAATTGAAGGCTGTTCATCACCACAATTCAAAACTATATGTATGAAAAATGTTCTGGTTAAGATAAGATCATTATCTGATTGTTATATTGGATATTTTGACAGTAACAAAAATCTTATTATTATGAAAGTTGTAAATGTTTGTTATCATCATGAAAGTTAAGCAAATGTATTTTTGGGAAATATTTTCAATACTGTTAAACCCTTTTATACTAAACCCATAGATAGTTTAAAAATAGGAATTGCTTCCGTTTCTGATTTGTCAGATGATTTAATGATAATGCAACATAAATAAAATTGATATAAAAAAGTATATGGCACTTGACCTAAATGATGACATTAATATTAAAATTGTTTTTCTGATATTACCTCAAAATAGTAATAGTTTTCAAGAATAAATTGTATTTTATATTTTAGTTTTTACTTTGAATATTGTATTTGATTATTTTTATATCTATAATAAATTAATTTAATATGATCTGTATGAATTGATTTTTTTAATTTTAATACAGCTTATCAGTTATCATGGAGTCATTTCAGTATTCAGTAGTTCATTTTATAAATGAAAACACTGTAGAGGATGTCCACAGTAATTGGATTAAGACTAATACCTGTGCCTGGCCGTTTAACCCAAAAAATGCTAGAAAAATGATTGAACAAAAATATCAACCTAATAAAAATGAATTTAGTTTTTTTTAAATAAGAATGCTTTGTCTGTCCCGGTATAAGTGAGTTGTTTTTTTTCGTTTTCAGCTTATGATAAAATGTTTGTAGTTATAAATAAGTATAACAGTTTATCAAATTAACAATATTAACACTTGGTCTACATTTAGAAACTTTAGAAGAAGTAAAAATTAAAGCTAAGAAAGCTGAATTAACTTCGGACCTATCTGATAATGATAATAAAAACGAATTAAAATAAATTCAACAAAGTCTGTGGAGTGTCCTATATACAATTCAGGTAACATAATTAAATTAAATTAAAATGTGTTTTATATGTAAAATATTTTAGTAGTTTTGTCATTATAATATATTATTAACTTTTTTGAGTATTATAATTAAATACATATACCTAAGGCAATACATTAGTTATTTACCTATAATATTAATATTTATATAATTTTTTAGATTCTGATAGTAGTGTCATTGGTACAGTGAATAATAAAAAAAAGAAAATGCAAATGCAAATAAATCTGGTGAAAAAAAAAGTGGTTGGTCTCCCTCTCCAAAAAAAATTGAAGGTGTTATTATTGTTTTAACTATAACATGCAATTTAATTAAAACTAATTATCATAATATTATAACCTATTATAATAAATATATATAATTTCAGAGGTTGAACGCACATCATTCAAAAGGAAATTGACATTTGGTGTTGATAATTTAAAAAAAAAGCTTATCCCCTAGAAAATATTAGTCGTCCTTGCAGAAGTTCAGGTAAAATATAACTGTCTAAATGAAATATATGCTGCTGGTTATGATAATTGGAATATAAAATCATAATATAGGACTGATTAAATGATTGGAATATTAAATCACGATATAGCATTATTAAAATTCCAGTAAAACATAAATTTTACTCAAAGTATGTTTTATATACTGTCCTATAGATGCTGATAAATCTCCATTGTTCAAAAGAAATAGTATTGATGATAATAACCACACACAAACATCATTATTCTCACCTGTTATGATAAATTCAGGTATTGGCTGTAAGAAAATAAAATAATAATGATTGTTTAAAAAAATTCTAGAAAACCAGGCACTCTATATTTACAATTTTTATTTTTGTTATCAATATTAACTAAACAATTTTATTTCATTTATAGCACATCCGATAGATGCTGAAAAATCTCCGTTGTTTAAAAGAAACAATTTATATGAAAGTAACCACATGCAGACATCATTATTCTCACCTGCTATAATTAATTCAGATAATGACAGTAAGAAAAAAAAAATGTATAATAATATTTAAAAATTTTCCAGCCACACTATATCTACTATTTTTACTTTTTACCTAATCTAATGATCTGAATGTTCATTAAAACTTAAAACCATATTTTTCAGTTTTAAAAAGTAAAATAACATTGAAAAAAAAAATCTAAAATTTATGGTACCTGCTAAACTAAAAATTTACTGATTATTTAATACTTAATAATAGAATGATATAAAAGTAATAATTAATATAAATCTATAAAAAAATAATTTTCAGATGGTGAAGAAACATCATTTTTTAACAAAAAACTTACATTTAGATCTGATAATTCTAAAGAAAGAAAAAATCAACTGGAAAATAATAAATACTTAAGTACTCACAATAGTCCTGGTAAGGTTCTACATGAATTAATAAAACAAATCATAATAATTTTTGTTTTGTAATAAACATTTGTTTAAATGTCAAACATGAGTATATCTAATGATTAATGATTATTATTTATTAAAATTATTGTTTTATACCTAATCAATCACAAATGTATCTGAAAAATTTTGTATAATAATGTTACAGATTTTTCTAATAATGTAGTTCCTAGTGATTTGGAAAAATCAACTGGAAGAAAATCATTTTCATTATGTGAAGATCATGATGCAATCAATGGTAAGTATATTATTGGTTCCATACTCTAGCATTAATTTATAGCATAATATGTTGTTTTTCACTTTCAGATAAAGAGTTCAAAAAACAAATTATAAGACATGTTATGTATTTCAAAGTAGAGCTGAAACATATTATGAATACAATGACCAATAATCACTATGAATTGTTAGAAAGAGTACAATCAATTGAAAAGTTTCTAGAGGATAAACCAACTCAATTTTATGATCAAACAAATTTAGACATAAACTGTATGTCCGATTGCTCTTTGCCAATTAATAATATTATGGATTTAAACACTTTAGAGGACAAAACATTGGGCGATCAAGATTTCAAAAAAGCTTTGGTAAGTATATCATATTTCAAATAACTAGAAATTAAAACAGAATTATAATTAATTATATTTATAGATAAATGAATTATCACACGTTGGAGGGAAAAATGTAAAAATTATTTACAAATTGTTTTCTTGTGGAATATTCATTTACTGGCAAAAAAGGGAAAAAGAAATTTTCCGATTTGTTGATATTTCCAATTATTTTCAGTTAGTATAATAATATGTAAGGTATAAATAAATTTATATAACACTTGCAAGCAGCCCCCCCCCCACATATTAAATATTGAGCCCCTGTACTAAATGTTTGCACTTTTTTTCACAATTATTTAGACATAAAAATGTTTTTTATAATATTAGTTATTATAAATTAAGTATTCCTATTAAAATTTCAAAATGTTTTTTAATGATATAATATTAATGCTTAATTTTTTCAAGAAAATGTATTGGTGCTTGACCATTATATTGTGTTAATTATGTTGGTTAGGTTGTAATTATTATCATTAATCAATTTTGTGTAGCTGTTTTTTTTTTTTTTTATGAATAAATGAGATTAGATTAGTTAGCCACCAATTTATATTAAATTAAAATATTATTATTATTTAAATACTAAGTATTATATTATATTATACATAAAGATTCAATTCGGTCAAGGTTCAAACTTTTTTACTTCTAATAGTAATCTCAGTTGAGCATGATATTTTTGTAAACCAATAACAGCTTGTTATGTCGTTACGTTCAATAGTCTGTAGTATAAAAACATTTTTTTTTTAACTTAAATGAAAAATTGAAAATACAAATATCTATCCCCAAAATATTCAAAATGTGTTGTAAATAAATACATTTTATTACTTTTGTATCTTTTTAGAAGCCATAAAAAAACAAGTAAAATTCAAAAGTGCCAGTGATCATGAAATTGAAGAACCATTAAAAATATATTTGGCTCAAGCACCCTTCGCAGAAAAACGTTTAAAAATTAATAAAATATAATTAATCTATGTTTAATATAAAACACTTTTTTATTTAAAACTTAATAAAGTTTTGTTTTTATCAATTGTTTTTTTTATTTGGTTTAGTAGAGGTATGAAAGTGTGTGTGGATATTTTTGCTTTCTTACATTATTATTATTTAAATATATTTGCTTATTGAAAAATACCTATATCCTATATTGCTATTTTTACTAAGTGCATTTTGAGCAAGACAATTAAGCTGAACAATTGATCACTGAACCCCGTAATAGTTTGAAAACAAATGGTTAAATAATATTAATAAATCAAAATACAATATTATTAATATATGGCTACAGTATATTAAAAATAGTGTCAGGTAAATATAAGTCAATGTTGACTTAATATTTGTCAAACACATCTATTAAATATTGGTAAAAAAATCTTAACTAAATATTAGTTGTCAATGTTAATTAAATAAATAATTTTGGTTCATTCAATATTAATTGAATATTGTTTAATATTTAAAAATGTATCCTTAATCAATAGATAATGTTTAATCAACATTGATTTTTTTTAATGTTTATAAATAAATATTTGCCTAACACTATTTAAATGATAGTTTGTTACTTATGGGCGTATTACAAGTTGGGGTATTAAAAGATAAACGGCTTAAGAAATCCGGGCAGTCTATATCACCAACCAAAAGTTTATATAAAAAACATAAGTCAAGAACTGTACGTCGCTATTCCAACGTCTTAAGGTTTAATATGGTTAATAATGGATTATATGAAGTGTGTGGTTCTCTAGGAATGGATCATTTAATTGAGATGAAGCGTAAGAATTGTTTTTGTATTTTTTTCAGTTTATATTTATTGCCAGACTGATAGGGAGACCAAATTATTGAACCGTATTCACAAGTGGATCACACTAATGAACAGTAAATTGATTTTAATGCAAACTTATCTGTAAAGTCAGAACAATTACGATTAATAAAACCTAATAGTTGATGCGATTTTGTGAATATGGTTTTTTGTTAATATGGCAGTCAAATTTTAGTTTTGGATCAAATAATATACCAAAGTCCTTAATAGGACGTGTGGAACAAAGAAGAATTTCACTGTCTATTATAATAGTTATAGGTAATAATAGATCTAGCTCTAGAGAAAGTCATTATTTGACATTTTTTAATATTAAGAATAAGATAATTATTGGTGCACCTATTATAGAGGATATTTAAATCAGATTGAAGTAAGTCAGCATCTTCCTGTGAATTTACTTAACGATACATTTTAAGATCATCCGCAAGCATTAGCTAAGAGCAGTTATGAAAATTAATATCATTAATAAAGATTCTGAATAATATTGGAGCTAAGTGGGAACCTTGCGGAACTCCAGATGTGACAAGAATTGGGGTAGACATACAACATTTATAAGAAACAAATTGAATACGATCCTTAATAAAAGAAGTTAGCCAGTTTAGAAAAGATCCTCAAATACCAATTTGTTCTAATTTTGCAAATAAAATCTGGTAGTTAACTTTATCAAATGTCTTAGCAAAATCATTAAAAATAATGTCAACACTATCTACGGTTAAAAGGGCAACGGATACAAAATTTTGAAAGACAAGCAAGTTAGTAATTGCACTCTTATACGGCGGAAACCATGTTGGTCATCGACGATTACATTTGCTAGAATAGGCATGACTTTTGAGCTTACAATAGATTCAACAACTTTAGGCATAATAGAGGCTAGTGATATTGGTCGGTAATTGGAAATATTAGACAGGTCTGATGAGGATTTTGGAATTGGGCGAACAATGCTAATTTTCCAAGTGTCGGGAAAAATACCAGTAGATAGCGATAGGTTAAATAGATATAATAAGGGCGTAGACATTACATATGTACATTTTTTGAAAAATATGTTAGGTATTAAATCGGGCCCTGAGCTAGTATTGGAACTCAATGAGTTAAGTGAATCGAAAATGTCAAGTAGGTCAATTGAACATGAGTGCAGAGGAGAAAGGAGAACTTTTGGTTGGTTTTGCGGTGTATAGTTTATATTAAAATCATTGTTAATTTCATGTATGCTAGAAAAATATTTAGAGAAAGCATTAACAATATCATTTGGTGTATCAAATGTTTCATTGTATAAATACATGGTATTATGTAAAAAAATTTCTTTACGTTTATTATTAATAAATTTCCAAAATTTATTAGGATAGATTTTTAAATTTCTTTGTATATTATTGATGTATAGTTGATAATCAACTTTTGAATAGAATTTACATTTGGCACGAAGTAATCAAAAATTTATGTAGTCACTCACCAAACCTGAACTCCTATATAATTTATGAGCAATTTTTTTCTTAAATATTAAATCTTTTAATTTTTTTGTAAACCAAATCGGGTATTTTGACTGGCGTTTAATTATTTTTGGAACAAATATATCAATAATTTCGTATATAATACAATAAAAAATATTTACAGCTTCATTAATATTTAAATTTTCAAATAAGTTACACCAATTAATTGATGCTAAGGTAAAATTAATATCAAAGTAATTACAGTTATGGAAATTATAAGTACACAAATTATAATCGATAGGTTTATTAACAGTAATTGGAAAAGAGACAAGTAATGCCGGATGATAGCTATCACAAGGTACAATACATTGTCTTATGATAACCCTTGTTTTAAATTTTCAATCCTTAGCTTTAAAAATTTGACATTCAATACATTTTTAAACACAAAATAATATGAAAATGATCGTGATTTTGATTATAAATGTGTATAGGCAAATATTTTAAATTTAACTTCAATATTTTTTAACAACATTAAATTGAAAAAACATACAAATTACAGACTATTAAATAAAATAATCAAACACAATCAACAAGTTTTATAACTACAAGTTGTAATAATTAATATGTTGTATTAAATGTAATTAATTATTAGTTGTCAGTTTTATTACAATAATAGGTAAATATTAATAAAGAATATATTATTTGTACTTAGATGTACTTAAATGCATTTTTCAGAAGTCTTGCAGTTTCTACCAGCACAAAACTATTATTAACCTTAACATTTAATACCCTTGGTACCTACTATGTTGTTAACTGATAGTGATTTTATTGATGTCAGTAAATCTTCAGCTGCTGGTATGATTATAAAGGGAGTGAGTATGAGTGTATGACTTTAAGGCTTGTATACATATACTTTGTTTAAAAACACAATGGTTGGTTTTTATAAAATTTTCCAAGGGGACAACATTTCTTTTATGGCAGCGGTTTGTACCTGAAAAATTTATTCAGGTTTCTGGTGTTAGACCTTGTTTTAAATTTTCAATCCTTAGCTATTCAATTTAAACGTTTTATAAATTGTTAACGATTAAAGAATTTATAAATTTTCAATTAAATTTATTTTGTCAAAATTTAAACTTTAAATGGTTATAAAAAAACATGTCTATATATTTTTAATATTTTCCAACTGCTATGATATAAAACTAAGAGGAACCTAGCATGTATTACATTTTCAAGTTTTTTGACTCAATGAATACAATTTTATCGACATTTATAGAATAAAAAAACTAAAAAAAACGAGAAATTTCAAATGTCTATAAATAACTTAAAAAAATTTGAAATGTTTTAAAAATTTTATCACGTATAGGAATTGATAAAATAAATATATGGTGTAAGTTTTAAGTTTCTACAGTATTGAAATTGAGGAGATATCCAATTTGTAATTATTCAAATGCTCATAAAATTAAATTAGACTTTTCAGTAGATATTTAAGTAGACAAACTCATGAAGAATCTTGTATTGAATTTTCAAATCTATGATTTAAAAAGATAAATTTTTATGAATTTTTTCAAAATTCGAATTTTCAATGCTTATTAAAAAAATTGAGTCTATGTATTTATAATATTTTTAACTACCCTTGTGACAATATATAAGAGTCTTATATTCAATTTTGAAGTTTATTTACCCAACAAATAAAATTTTATTGTAATTTATAAAAAAAAAATACAAAAAAGATTAAAAATTAAAAATTTCTTAATGTCTATGAATATCTTTAAAAAAATTGAAATATTTTTGGAAATTTTATCAAGTATAGAAAATGCTAGTATAAACATTCAGTGAAAATTTCAAGCGTCTTCTACGGTCATTTGTTTTAGAATTACACCAATATCTATAATTCAGGTAAAAAGTTAACCAAAATGTTTTTCAGGTTTTGATTAACTCGGGTGTTTTGAAAGCAGTATCATTCAGGATATTTGGGCACTTAAGAGGATGTAACTTCCGTATGTGTTGTCTCAGTCTTAGACACGTACTAGGTACATACAAAATCTTCATTCACTAATTTCAATCATGGCTAAATAGCATGGTATGTTGTCAATTTGATCTGCGCAATCCGACTACGTCACGCATTCAAGATATTTCATAAATAACACTTGTAATGTAAGCCGTAAACTGCAGCTCCCACAGCATTCAGTGTCGAACAGTTGTATGTTTTATTGTAAATTGATGGAAAACAAAGAAGATTTGAAGCCAATGCATACCTCCTCAACATTGATGCTAAAATCTCAATGAAATGCAAATAAATTTAACCATAAATATTATCTATATAACTAACATAAGTACCTACCAACTTACATAATTGCCACTGAATAATTCATAAAAAGCACGAAATTGATGTTACACGGATTAGTTGTGCCAACCATTAGGGACTCAAGCAATATTGATCCATTTTAATGTATACAATTTATCCTGAAATTAAAAAAAGAAAAACAATAAGAAATGTTAAGTTAATATTCAAATATTTTTAAAATGAGATTTTCATGAATGTTAAAAATTTTTTGATTAATCTAATCACTTAAACAGTGCCTATACAATACACATTTAACCAGAGAACGGAATTTCCAGTAATGTTGAAGTTGGTTTCACAACATATAAATACTCTATCAATCGAGATTAAGGATTGTATCTAAAATCTGTTTGACAGTAGTTACAAATTTATTCAGAAACAATATTGCACGTTAAAATATCTATAGGGTTCAAAAAAAAAAATTTACAATACCCGCAAACCAATTTTGTTTATACTAATTTATTTTTTTTCGTACAATTAGCGTGCACTAATAAGGATGGATTTTAAGTTGGTTACAAAATAAATATTTTTTTTATAAATTAATATAGAAATAATAGCTTAGAATTAATATAACGTTGGAACAGAGTAAAATGCTTATAAATAATTGAACAAGTAAATTATAATGTAAGAAATTTAAGATTGTAGTTTTTTGTAGACAATTCACAACATTAAAGTATATTCAAATATTCTATTATTAAATGGATTGGTATATAATTATTTTGATCTGTCATTTCATTTATTTTTACAATTTTTCATAATTTTATTATAAGTTTGAAATGATTTATTATAACAATGATTATATTTTATGAATTGAAATAGTATTCAAGTTACAGTACAGAGTTACAACTATTTTTGAGACAGTGTACTTTTTATACGATTATAATTTTAATTTGCCAATAATTAATATGTTGCAATTGTGGTACCTACCTAGTTAGACTAAGCATACTTCTGTGTTAGTAAACTTTTATATGTATTCATCTGGTTTGAGTTGAGTAGATATCATTTGAACGGTACCTCAACTGTCTTGGCCTATGTTTTTTGTAGGTATTTGACAACATTAATGTAGGCACATGTAAAATATTTGTATTTGGAAATTTCAAATAATATTTTAATAAAATACAGTTAAAAAAATAAATAGTTTTCGAGCAGCTCAGCTTACTGTGGATTATAAGCTTACGAGACATTATCATTTATCACTGATATGGTCAGGTTATCATCTTCAGATAGTTGTCATTTTTTTAGCCACGAAAAATAAACCGTAGAATGAGTAAAGAAATGATAATAAAATTAGTTACTCCCACCTTGCATCTTGGTGTGTTTATGTCCAGCTCCAGTCTCCAGTATTCTTGTTGAAGGGTTTGTTTTTTGTCGCGTTTCTATGCATGTAATTTATAAGTAGCAGTTGTTGTTAATTTTTAATTTTGTATTTTTTCATCGGTCAGGGGTTGTGCTCCCACCGTTCATATCCATTTGCCATACATTTCCAACCAACTGCCATGTCTACCCTCTTGGTGATCGATTCAGCTATGGCTGGTCTGGTGATCGGTCGCGGGGGCGCTATGATCAAGAGCATCCAACAGGATAGTGGTGCGATGGTAAAACTAACCAACGGTGACACAGCAGATACACGAAATGTTAAGATAATTGGCAGTGAAGACGCGCAGCGTTTGGCCAGTAACATGATCGAAAAGATCGTAGGTAAACTGTTACGATCCGAAACGATTTCCACTCCACCGCCACCTCCCAGGCGAAAAACACGTGGTGGCGGTGCGGGGAGACCACGATTGATGAAGCGTTCGGTGTCACCGGAAGAGACGATCAATTTCAGTGATGATGTTTGGGAGGAAGTCCTTCGGGAGAACAGGGAAAGGGAGCTCAAGTTGTTAGAGTCGTTGCCGCCAATTATCAAGGATATCTATGAGGAACATAGTCAAGTAAAGGCCATGTCCGATGAGGATGTCCAATCATTCAGAACTGCTCAAAACAATATTACCGTTCAGTATGTGGATGGAGCTGAATGTATCCGAACGATACCGAAGCCAGTAAAAACATTTGAGCATGCTTTTAGCCCATATCCTGAAATCATGGAGGTGATTAAAAAGCAGAAATTTACCACACCCTCACCTATACAGTGTCAAGCATGGCCGATAATTATGAGTGGACATGACTTAATAGCTATTGCTCAAACAGGTACGGGCAAGACATTAGCATACATACTGCCAGCTTTAATTCATTTGCTTCAACAGCCTACTCCACGCAATAAACGGATTGGACCATCTGTGCTTATATTAGGACCAACGAGAGAGCTTGTGTTACAAATTCACGATGAAATAACAAAATATTTGTACAACAATATCAAAGTTGTATGTGTATATGGTGGTGGTGTATCAGCACAAACTCATCATCAACTTATACAAGCTGAGAAACCAGATATTATTGTGGCTACTCCAGGAAGACTTAATGATTTGGTTGGTATACAAGCCGTTAAACTTGAACACGTGTCTTATATAGTCCTCGATGAAGCTGACCGTATGTTAGACATGGGTTTCAAGAATCAAATAGAATTGTCTCTAAGACATATACGCCCGGATAAGCAAACGATTTTGACTAGCGCCACATGGCCAACAGCTGTCAAAAATTTGGCCAATTACTTTGCAAAAAATCCTCTACATATTACAGTTGGTTCTCTTGATTTATCTACTGTAGACACCGTTACTCAAAAAATTATAATACTTAAAGAACATCAAAAAGAAGGTTGGTTGGATGACTTCATTACCAATAACCTCTCCAAGAATGAAAAAGTCATAATATTTATGCGCAAAAAAACATCGGTCGATAAAATGTATGAAAATTTCATTCGTAATAATATTAGATGCAGGTAAATATAATCTGAACAAAACTTAAAATCTTCTTATAAATTAAATTTTAAACTCGCCTTTGATTTTTAGATGTATACATGGCGGAAGAGTACAAGCCGACCGAGAAGCATCACTAGCCGATATACGTAATGGTGTTGTATCCATACTTATTGCTACAGATGTGGCATCTAGAGGAATAGATATTCATGATATCAGTTTAGTTATTAACTATGATTTTCCATTGAATATTGAAGAGTATGTTCATAGAGTTGGTAGGACTGGCAGGGCAGGAAAAAAAGGTTCAGCTATTACTTTGTTTTCTAAACATGATAAATTCAATGCTTCTCCCCTTATTAGTGTCTTAGAAAAATCTAAACAACCTATTCCACCAGAATTATATGAAATGACTACTCACTAAATATTAATTTTATGTTGAAATTATTATGTATAATTATTATTTTATGTTTCAATAATGAAATATATTTATTTTATTATTCAAATTATATATT
This sequence comes from Diuraphis noxia, assembly GCF_037042655.1. Lineage (NCBI taxonomy): Eukaryota > Metazoa > Arthropoda > Insecta > Hemiptera > Aphididae > Diuraphis > Diuraphis noxia. The sequence continues at coordinate 103,812,295 of NW_028301711.1, read as the reverse complement.
ATTTACTGCTTAATGCTTATATTAACCACTTTTATAATTAGTATTATAATAGTTTATTATTAGTGTTATGTATGTATATATATAATATATTTGATAGTTTGATCATTAAAGTAGTTTTGTGTTATTTTAACAAACTATTATCACACCAAATATTTGTTTTGTCAGTTTCACTGAAATTAAATAATTTTTATTTTGAAATTTTAGGTTACATTTTTATAACAAGAAAAAAATTAATTAAATTTATTTAATAATGATCTACATTTTTAATATTAAACAGCTCATGATATTACTCTTTTTCTTTTATTTTGGGATTGCCTGTTGCGTTCCATAATTTAATGAGGAGGGATTTTTGTATCTCGATGTGGTTATTGAAATTATTTGTAGACAGTTGAGTTCATTATTTATAATTAACAGAATAGTAACCTATATACAAATGAACTGGATTGCAAATGATCCCATATTTTGTTTGGATGATGAATAATATAAATTGTTTGTGAACAAAAAGACACGTTTCCTTTATTTCTTATCAAACTTTTAATAAACAAGAATTGATGGAAGATTTCCTATAACTACTCAAAAAACTTTATTATATTCCAAAAATGATGTTCTAGATTGTTAACTTTTAAAAATATAATTTTCTGAGGAAACTATAAAGATTCAAGAGCATTGGATTGAAGTCTAAGATGTGTAAAAATTGGTCTGTAGTTAAAACTATCCGGACCAATAATATTAAATAATTGCTTTGCTCAATTCAGAAAAGTTAGGTGGTGATGGCAAATCCTATTCTGTCTGTGTCTCTAATTATGATTATCTGATTGTTATTGTTTGCATTTATGTAGTGGGGCTCAGATCCAGTGAGGATATTAAAAATTATTTCAAATTTTTTATAGTAGTTGTGGTATTTTGGGAGATTCCGGTCTGTAAGGTAAAAATTGATTGTTTCTCTGATAGCAAGTATTGCTTATTATTATTTTTTTTTTTTTTATACACAGTGTTAACGGGAGAACAGCAGTTGTCCGAAAAATGATAACAGCTCTGACCGAAAAATGGTGGCGTCGAATCTATTGCCAACATCGAAACTTTAAAAAAATTTGTTAAAATAATTATTGTTTCTTTTAGTGGTATCACTAGTTTGAAACTTTAAAATAGAAGAATTAATATACTATTATGCTATTTATATTAATATGGTTACACGATTTTCATTCACTAATCACTTATGTCTTATTTATAGCATGACAAAATGGATCTATTTTGTCATGATTTATAGTTAATTTATCTGAATTATTAACAATACGACCATTATGAATATGAAAGTGGTCTCTATTAGTTTTCTAGTTTAGACACTATAGACGTATTTCCTGTGACATCTTTTGTCGTATACTCGACTATTATTACTCGTATGGGCTGATCACTCTGATGCACTACACAATTAAATGTAAGTTTTTGTATATTTAAATTTAAAAAAACTATTATTTCATCTAAATAATAATTATAAAACATTTTCAAATAACACGTTTTAACTTTTTAAATACATTCCCTCAGAATCTAAAATAGGTGTTTAATGTTGAAAACGTCATAATTGTATTAAGTACTCTTTACTAGTATCTTTATATTTTATTTTTATTTGTATAATTCACTATAATTGTCATTACTCATTATTCATACAAAAGTGTGAAAACTTAATATAATATCCAATATTTATTTACAATTTATAAATAAAAATACATTTCTAATAGATTATAGAGGTTAGTAAAATTAGGTAAGTTTTGGTTATTAATATTTAATATTATACTACAATGAATATACATTTTATTACTGTTAACAAACAAGGCTGGTAAACAAAATATTTTTGAAAATATAACTTACGTTTAAAGTCTTAACTATTTTTTTATAGGAAGGTAATTTTCTGTTTTATTCAACTTGTAGAAGTTACAATTCAACTAGAAAATAAAAGTAACTTAAACATAGTTAAAAATCAGTTACTTTTTTTATACAGTTAAAGCTAACAAATAACATAGTTATTTAATTAAATTTGGTTTTAGTTTTAAATAAATGTACCTATGTATTAAAATGAATTTCTGTACACAAATATTATAAAATCAAATAACTTAACATGACAGTTAAAATAAAAGTTTTTAACTCGTTAGTACCCAGCCTTGCTTATATTTAGGTGCGTATACATAATTAACCTAACCAAATTAATTATTTGAACAAAAATATATAAATCAAGTTTCTAGTTAGTAAAATAAACGCAAAGTAGTAATTACATTTAAAATCGATTCTATGTCATTGTCATACAAAATATATAGATAACCTTAAAATTAAGATAAATTTAACAAAATATCTATTCAAAAATAAAATAGAAAAAATTTAAAATTTAAGTCAAAATTATAAAAAAAAAAAATTATAATTCCCTATTACTGGTGTTTAGCTATATGCTTGGCTATATGTTATTTAAGCTATTCATCATCTGTAAGTTAAAATTAATTTGTATTGATCATTATAGAATATTATTACAAGTTATGTAAAAAAACATGTGTTAACCAAGGTGAATACCAATCTCCTGTGCTACATAACCATCGACTCTATGCCCAGCTCGTCTTAAAAATTGTATTATTCGGGTAGGATCCCTGTCAATCACCAACTCTTGTAATAAACCCCTTATAACTTTAGTATTATGATTTCTAACCTGTTTGGATCGTCGTATCTATAGTATTAGATTAAAATATATGAAATAATTATTGATTTCTATTTAGGAACACTTGTTTTAATTGATAACATTGATAAAATAAAATAATATAATTCAACACTCTGATCTACTTACATTCAAATTATTTATCAATTGTTGAAATTCAATATTATATTGATTTTCTAAGAATTGTAACTGATCTGTAAATATATAATAATAATTAGTTACCAAGTTAAAATTAAGCTCAATAGTATTTTATGGTTAGGTTAGGTTTAGGTTTAACCCTAAAAAAAACTATTATCCATCAACCTGTAGTAACATTCTATCAATAAAGTACATAAAAAATATACATAATTTATAATGAATTATGTGAATTTATAAGTCATTACACAAGCTAGTTATTTTATTTGCAGTGCTAGAAATAATTTTATTTTTAACTACTAGAAAAGTAGAAATTTACTGGAAATTCATTCAAAATATGTTTTTTACTCTAATTAATAATAATGGGGATCAACATGTAAATAGTCTATCATTTAAGTATACTTACTACAAAAATTGAATACCCAAACATGTTACAATTTTAAAACAAATATCCCATAAATTCACAGTTAAAACATTGATTTGATTATGGAAAATCTATAAATAATACATAAAATCATAATAAAAGCCATAAAAATAAATTAATATTGAAAATAGGTAGTTATTATTTTTAAACTGTATAGGTAAAGGTTCTAAGTACTATATTTTCTCCTTTCCTGTAACAAAAACATATAAAACATTTAAATTTTAGTTACTCTATCTAACACAATTGTTGTCACATAGGTAAAGATTAGTTGACACTTATGATGATACAATTATAAAAATTGAACTTTAAACCATACTGAGGAATTCCCAAACTTTGGGATGTGGTTTAATTAGTCTCAACAATGAAGCATGATAACTCTCAATGTAGTTATTTGTCCTTATTTCCTGATTATATACTGAGACATTTTCAGGGCTCAATGTTAGAAACCAATATCTCCAAATATAATCAATTAAAAAATCATTTAGCTGCACAGCTAAATCAGGGAAATGGTTTACATATTCTAAGACTTCATTGAGCTAGCTCAAGTTAAGCTAACAATTAAAACAAAAATTTTTGAACGTTGAATTTCAGCAATCAAAGGAAGTTGTAACATACATACCATATTCCACAATAGTGGCTTGTTCAAACGACATGTTTAAGAAATGTTTTGAGAAAATTAAAAGAAAAATAATTCAACAAGTTGTATAATCCAGAAAAGTACAGAAAATGTTCTATATATATCATTATGTATAAATATTTATATGTTTATATTACAACTAAAATACCGACTTTTGTATGTAATGGTTGGCAACACTTTTTGAGTTTCAAACTGTTATCAGTCGTCGGCTTCTTATCATTTTTCGAACAACTGCCTACGACCACGGACTAAGATAGTATGGACTGGTATCGACTACCTTATCAGTGGCCCTCAAATGTTTCTAAAGCCGCCGTAAGGTACAACTAGGGGTAAAAGCGCCATCTACACGTGTGTTATAAAAACACAATAATTTTAATTAGACAACACAATGAATCAAATTTTCAAAATAATAAATATTAATAATATTATACTGCACAAATAATATTATAATTTATAATGTACTCAATACTGACTGACTACGCAAAATTGAAATGTTTACAATTTTTTAAGTAATAACTTCTAATAAATAATAAAAATGTATTTATTGTTATTAATTAAATAAAAAATACACTTGAAAAAATAAAAATAATTAATATCAAATTAAGTAGGAACAAGTTTGGTTAATTTTTTTTTTTTGCATTAACCTTTGGTGTATTCTTATTTGTTATTAACGAATATTGTCTCATTCGCATGATTATGAAGTTGGATATTATAGTTGTTATTATTATTCTATGTTGTTATTAGAAGTATTAATTACTGATGGATCAAATATTGATGGAATTGCACCTTTTTTCAGCTTAATTTGTGTCCTTTGACCCAATACCTGAAGGTATACAATCAAAATATTTTAATACCTAGTAGGAATATATTATATGTTATACAGATATAAATAACCTATCTGGTGTTCTTACTTTTTCTATTTTTTCTTTATCTTCAGATAAACATTTAGGTACAGCATAATTTGTAATAAAATCGTCATTGAAAAAATGTTCAGCACATACATAAGTAACCTGACGCAAATAATTTCCATTCACTTTAGAAATAATTTTGTTCCAAGCATCAAAGTCAGAATCGTATACTTTAAATAATGGAACATTGGATGTTTTGTTAAAACTAGTGCACTTAACAACAGAACAACGTCGAGGCATTTTAAAAACTGTATCAACATTTATTAAAAGAGCAACTACGGACAATATTAAAATTTAATATTCATAATGTCGGTGAATTTCGGTGACCAAAATTTGTTCAAAATGACAAAATATAAACATCTAAAATCTAAATATACAATATTAGTAACTTTATTTGACACTAGGAGCGCTTTTACCCCTAGTTGTACCTTTCGGCGGCCTCTTAGGACGGGGGAGTGGCGGTGTCGAAACATTTGAGGACCGTTCCTCTACTACTCCCCAACCATGTCGATACCAGTCCATACTATCTTAGTCCGTGCCTACGACTCAGTGTCTTGTTTATTGAGATATGATAACTTAGACGGATATAATCTATAATGAACGAATGGATCTTCGCAGGAAAAAAATTTTTGTGTCCGTATATAATATTGCCTACATTTCGCCCCTTTTGTGCAGCTATCAAAATGTGATAACATAATTTTCATTATAAATTATATTATATTTTATTATAATTAGATTTAATGGTTTTATATATTGCTAAATTGAAATTCAAATAGTTAAATAAATTTAATATAATACACAATTCGATAAAAACACGATATACACTTACGGTCGTCATTTATAAGCTACCATTCAATAATTAAGAAATTCATTTTTTTAACGCTATAAGAATGATCGTCATATAAATGAACATTTAAAATATTTTAATGAAGAAACGTGGTTGTTTTTCAATTTTTTTTTTTTACGTTAATTGTATTCATATCCTCAGTTTGCATAGGTTTTGATTAGTCTGTAAGTGATTTACTAATTTTATTGCAATGTTTTAAAATATATTTTAGCTGATAGAGAAAATTTGGCAAGTAGCAATATTATTTTATATAATACTATTGTACCATCTATTATACTGGTTCCTATTCAAAGAGTATTAAATGATGTTCAAGATTCTGTGAAAGGAACAACATAGTAACGCTTACACTATGAGTGTTCAATTATAGGCCAAGTAGTTAGTAAAATGTATTTATAATCTAATTTTGTATTTGAAATACTGGGAAGATGATTTTGCATTAAAAAAAAAAAAAAAAAAATACAAAATATAGCCTAATTATAACATTTCTATTATATTTTCGCTTGAAGTATTCGCAACGAATTGTGTATTATTAAATTTATTTAACTATTAATGCATTTAACTATTTTAATTTTAATTTAGCAATATATAAAATCATTAAATCTAATTATAATAAAATATAGTATTATAATTTATAATGAAAATGATGTTTTCACATTTTGATAGCTGCAAAAAAGGGGCTAAATATAGGCAATATTATATACGGACACAAAAACATTTTCCTGCGAAGATCCATTCGTATAATGATACAGTTATCAGAATAACATGATTTTTAATCAAATCATTTGAACAAACAATTCAGCACCAATTTCAATTAACTAAAATAATTGTCATTTTTCCACCTTTAAAATTTAATAATAAAATAAAATAATTGTTGAATATAATATAAATATAGTTGTTATGATACTGTACCTAAAGGTCATTTTAAACTTAAATATAGATTAAGAAGTAAAAAAAAAAAAATGAAATACATCAGATTTGCATAGATGATTTTTTTGTCATAAATAGAACCATTTGTGTCTAAATTCCAAAGAAATATATTTTTAAATAAATATTAGCATGCAATAAAATAGTAAAATATAATGTATTCTTTATATCAGTATTCTTATTATATACTTAGGGGAGCACAATATCAGTATTTCAATTTAAAAAAAAAGCCTAATCTAACAAAGTATAACACAGTAAAAAGAAATTCATTAAAATTAACTTAATCTAAAATTATTATCTTTACGTAATACATTCATACTAAATAATTTACACATAAGTATGTGATGTTCAGTGGCACCGAGCTCTCAAAAAAGTATTGTTGTTAAATTTATTTTCAGAAGGTACCACCCACCAAAAATATTCAAACCAAACCCGTGGTTGTTAAAAATGTAAAGGTTATTACTATACTATTATAATACTTTATGATACTATCAAGGTTATTTGAGCTGCCTTAAGGACCTAATGACCATTAGACACCTCATTTTAAGCAATTGTTTTAACAACACTTATTAGGGGGGTTAGGCGCCACTGATGATATTCAATCAATTTAAAAAAAAAAAAAAATTAGGATAACTTTAAAAATTAATACAAATAGCATAAATTATTGTATATAATACATATTCTACTATGCACAGCCTGTATAAATATTTAGAGTACAATCACCCATACCACCCAACAAAATATAAAACCAAATAACAATAATTATAAAAAATTGTATGAGTCTCAACTGTGAGAAATTTGAAAACATAATATATTAGTTAATTTCTAGGGATTTATTATTTTTCGGAGGAAAAATAAAGTCTAAACTCTTTAACCCTAGCTCTACACCTAAGAAACACGCAGCATTTGCAGGGAATGCTCGAAGCATAACTGGTGTCACACCGGAGTACAATGCTTTCAGTCCTTCTTCTTTGTATAGTTTCGCAAATACATCTCGAATGCCTCTTGGGTACATTCCTTTGGGTGCTGCAAGTATATAATGATATCAATAAAAAATGTTGTGAATAATGTCACAAATATCTTTAAATTAGTCTAAATATTTAAAAACATTTTATTAAGTATAAAAATTAATAATATACATTACGGTGAATAGTTTATATCCCTATAATTAACATTTTTTGAAATACAACGTAAATGTAATTGTTATTTTGAATTTACATATAAAATTTCATAAAAATTAGAATTTCAAATGTAAATTATAAGAACAAAAAAATTGAGCATATTATTTATTTTCGATATTATTAAATTGATAATTATAATTTAAGATTATTATAATTATATTGCTACAATTACAACAATAATAGAAACGCTGTATTAAATTTTCAAATGTTTTCGTCCACAAATAATTATTTTATTACATATAAATTGAAAAAAAAATACATTCTAAAAGTACCTGTAAGTACTATAATTAATTTAGTACTATTTACTATAATAGTATTAAATATACATAGAGGAGGAAAACTAACCGATTTGTAAACGACTCTTGAGTACGTCCGCAGGCATAGCAATTAACCAATTCAGTATACCAGCCATACCTCCAGCAAATATTGTGTTTACGAGTCCTTCCGAGTTGTTATTTTTTTGATATCTCACTAATAGTTCATACGTAGTAAAATACACACCACACGCAGGAATATCTGTTAACAAAAGAAATATGAAAGTAATTTATTTTTTAAACAGTAGATATTATATAATTGGATTAATTAATGTAGGTAATTCATAAGCTAATAAATGAAAACTGAAAGATAAAAGATCTTTTTCATAAATCAAACTCCACATTATCAGTTTAAATGATATGGATAATTACTAAGGTGTGTATTTAAATGTTCTAAAAAAACCTCAAAAATGGCATTATAAAATACTATTCAACACACTAAAAAAACGATTATTTAAAAAAACGCTCAAGGAAATTATTACTTTAAATTAAATACACTTTTTATAACTTATATTATTAAACTTAATTTAAATGGCACCATACTTATTTTTTCAATTGTTTAATTTATATATAACTTTTCTGAACGTAAGATTTTTACGATTACTAGCTTAATTTTGTATGATTATATTATGTAATAAATAGGGTTTGGAAATTATAGGAACCAAAAACTGCAAAATATGCATGCAAATATACACATAAAAAAAATTATTTATTCATTAAGTTTATTACTTATTTATTAATATACACAAAAAAAATTAAAAAACCTAGATTTAAAAAAATTGTATTATTGAAAACTAAAATATGGCGAGTATAACTAGTTGACATTTGAGATTTAATTGAACTGAAAAAATAGTTAAATAAATATATTTTCATTATTTTTGAATACAAAATAAATAATTTGAAATTAATACAAAAATTCATACAAATATGCGAAAATCTATTAAAATTGATGAAATATGCACTTTCTATAAAATTAACAAAATATGCATGATTAATTTTCAATTTTTAAACTCAGCATTGTATAGCTCGGATATCTATCAAGGTCTGCTATAAATCAAAAGTGTATAGAACAATAACTCCTATAACTTCTGAACCCAATGAATAAAATATTTATATATTTATACCATGATATAAAAAAGGTTCAACTATATTAGTACAATTCTTTAAAATTAACAGTGAAGTGCAAGGTGCAACTGTGGTATCTGTCATTAAATGTAAAATATACAGTATAAGAGATAATCTGATCTACATCTATAAATTTGCTAATAATATACTGAAAATGCCTTTAATATAAATATATTCCCTAAAAATTAAAAAGGTAATAAAATGCAAAATAAAAGTTGCATTGTAATATTCTTTGATACACAAGACAAATATTGTTGTCGTGCTTTCTGATAAAACTTAAATTTACATAAAAATCGGAACTTTAATAAATAAACAAACTAATTTACAGTACCTATTTATTAAAATATGAGGAAAAATCATACAAGTATGGGTCAATTTACACATTCAATCAGTTTAATCAAGATGTTTTGTCTTCTTGTCTTATTTTTATTATTATTATGTTTTTTTTTTATGTATATACAGTGAAACCTCTCTAAAAACGGTATCACATGGGACCAAACATTTTTCTGTCATAGAGAGGTAGAAATTGCATATATTATTTGCACAGGGATTATTGACATTTTCTGTTATAAGAAGGATTCCGTACTGTAGTTACAAGATAATTTTTATCAAAATTTGTAGATACACAAATATTTATTAAGTAGCCAAAATGATATGTGATTGTTATTATTATATTATTTATTTATTATTCTTCCATACTTGACACCAAAATAATGATCCCATGTAATTCCATAAATTGGCGTTCATTTATTTAAATATATTCTATAATATTTTGATAAATCAATCTCATGCTGGATATTTTTTTTATTTTTTTTTGGTTACTGTAAATTGGGTTCCATTTTTAATTTTTTAATTACATTTTGGCATGGGTATATTTTATACATACACAATTAATATAAGTAATTATTTTATTATAGATGGTATACTATACTATCTAATCTAAAACTATTATTTTTCAATAAGCACATAATGAAATTTTAACATTTAACATTTAAACTAATTTTAATCTATTTATACCACAACCCAATTTACACCGTTCTAAGCACCTTTAACCAGTATTGACTAAATAGGTTGAGCATTACACCAAAATGCGTGTTATCTGTCTTGTGTGTGTGATACATAACAAATTGTATGCTCAGCAAATCAAGTTTAGCCCCATTAGTTAAAAATTAGAGTGAATTGACTTCTTATAAAATTTAAAAGTAAGATTTTTATCTAGGCAATAACATAAGCTTTTTAATATATTTTAATTTTAAAAGGAGTTGTATTTTAAAAATTGTAAATTGTTTGTACATCTTAAAGAACTCATAACCCTCTTTAAAATTAAAATACAATAACAAAGCTATAATATTTCCTATGTAATAATCTTACCTTTAAATGTTTAAGAGGTTAATTCAATCTAATTTTTAAATTAAAAGAACTAACAGTGATCTGCTGAATGTTAAATTTAGTATATTTCTAACTTATAAGAAGGAGACAACAAATGTTGGTGTAACATATTCTTAATAACAATAATATTATATAAATACGTATACAATATATAGTATATGCAAATACCTATTATAATATGTAATAGTAGTATAATATGTAATATAATATACAACATTTTTTTTAAATTAGTTCATATATCTATATAATACTATTTTATTTAATATGTAGTGCCAAACAACTAGTATCCTTGTAATATACAACTGATAAATTTACAAAGTATAATTTAACTCCCACGACCAATATATTAATCAAGTTCCTGTTTAGTTATAACAGGAAGGAAAGTAAAATAAGATAATAACATTGAATAGTCAGACATTTCATTTAGTCGTGAATTATACAAATTAAATTAAATTATTATGATATATTATATTACAAGTAAATATTTTTGTAAATTAAATAATTTTTAAAAATACATATAAAATGATTTATAGCAAGTTTTATTTATTGTGGTATATTATCGTGATGGGTGTTTTTTTTAAGGTAATTTCACTATGAAATTGTTCATTAGTTTTATTTTTCCAATTTTTATTTATTCATTATGCAATAAAACTATACTATGTATAGTTATATAGATATTGTTTTTGATAAAATAGTAAATAAATAACAATTATAGATATGATTACTTAAAAATAATTAACATATTCATTCAACTTACAATAACAAATCTTTGGAATGGAAAAATAATTGAGTAAATGTAAAATATAAATACATTGATAAATAGAATATAAGGATATTTTATTTTTGGGATACCAAGAATTGTACGAAAAAGTTTGAATATAGTTATCAAGAAACTAAGACCAAAATAAACTAGTATAAAATACTAACGATAAATAAAAATAATCATGTAAAATTTAGTTAGGTTAGGTAGATGTTAGGTAGACCTAACATAAAAGATAAATTTATCTTTTGAAAAATAATAGAAGATGCCTAATGGATCTATTGAATTATATTCTTAATTAACTTTTTAAATGCAAAATTTGAATATAGCAATTTAGTATGATAAATATTAAATACCAAATAACATTTTAAATTTTTTATTAGGATAATTTATAAAGGCATCATATTATTTTAGCCTGACAAATAATATGATATACCTATACATAGTTCCATGGCTTTTTACTATTTCAGAGATGTCAGTAGGTCTGAAGCTCGATTAAAAATTATAACAAAATAGTTGATAAATAGTGATTATAAATTATTATATTTTGATATACATAATCTAAAATTCAAAATAAAATTGTAATAGTTATATACTTATATACAAGGTTTTGGGATACAATGCACTGAAAATGATCAAAATGTGCAGAAAATTGTCAAAATATGCTTAAAAATAAAAAACATGATATTAAAATTTTAGAAATAGAATGACAGAAACTCAAAAATAAGTAGGTACATAAACATATTAATAAAAATAATTTATACATAGGTTTATTAAATATAATAAATATATTGATAATAAATAGGCAATATTGCATGCTTTGGGCCTTTTCAAACTATTGTGAAATAAAACAGCTTAATTAAAAAATTGGCACATTTACTGGGTTTAGAAATAAGAAATAGTCTGATATGAAAATATTGTGATACAAACACATATTTACTGGTTTTCATTTCTAAATATAATCTAGAATATATACATCAAAATTTTACCACATTAAATTGTAGTTAACAAGATTTCAAGGTTGATTAGAAATTCAAAAATCATATGTTATTGTTATGTGTCATATTATACCTACCATCAGTACAAATAAATGTAGGGGAGAGATTTAGGAGCCATGTTTCCACCAAAAATTTCAATAACCCTCCCAAACATTTCTACATTTTTTTTAAGCTTATTTAATTGTAATTAGTGGAGCTTCAGCCTTTCCAAACATCAAACTCTATTTGGGCCTATTTTACTTATCCATACAAAACTTATTTTAAGAAATATTTTTAAATGTTATCCAAATATGAATTTTCCTGCAGTTTAACATGAATAAAAATAAAATATACACTAATATGATAAAAACTGTTCAAATATACACTTTTTCAAAAATATGGCAAAATATTTATAAATATAATCTTTGTCTTCAACTTTTCAATTTCATCAAACAAATTTATAACTAACCTAGAATAATCTACCCATAAAAAAAAAAAAAACATAAGAATGCAAAATTTCATGAATCCTACATAGAAGTTTTGAAACCTCTTTACATGATAATAATTTTATTGGCTTAAAATATTGAAATAAAGCCAAAATCTTAAAAACATTTATATTTTTATTGTAATATACCAACAATTGTTATACAATTACAAATACTACATATTATTAACTATTTGATTTTAAGTGTGAAAACTTAAAAAATAATTGTTCATAAAATTAAATGCATATTAGGTTATTGATAATACATTTTCCATGCTTAAAAAGTTTTAAATTGATTAAACGTTTTAAGAATTATAAAAATATTATGTTGACTTTAAGACTCTGCAGCACATATGCAGTGGCGGCGCTAGGCGTGGGCGGTGTGGGCCATTGCCCACGGCCTCACACCTCAAAGGGCCTCGCGTTCCATAGGGCTTTATAATTAACCATAGAGAAATATGACAGAAGTTAAAAAAATTTTTAAAAGGGCCTCTTTAAGTCTACTTCGCCCACATGTAACTTTTACCTCGCCACGCCACTGCACATATGTTTTGTTGCTATTAAGTGTGCATTTGTATAATTTTTATATTGTGTTTTAATTTTAAATTAGATTCAAATGTAACTAAAAAAATATTAGATATTTTAGAACTATACAATATAAATATTGATTATTATTTTAATAAATTAAAGCAGGTTCATCTTTTAGTTTAATTTGTTAAATAATATAACAATGTTATAACTTTTTGTTTGATAGAATTAATTTTTTATTATTAAATATTTTTTATTTATAAGTATAGAATTTATAAATATATTAATAAGATTAAAATGTTTCTTAACAAGACTAACTAACTAACTTTTTTATTTCTAAATAATGTCATATTGTAAATAAATGTATAATTGCTGATTCTTTCTAAATCTTGTAAATGTGTTGTTGGTTATTTTATACACTAGTTTGTTTTATATTTATTTTAAAGTAAATAATAAGATATAATTTTTTTTTAATAATTTCGAAAATGCCTTTAGTTCAATTAGATAATGGAATATTTTTTTTATCATAAACTGGTTATGAAATTACATCAAATTTTATGTTTTGTATTAATTTAAAACTTTGTTCTGCTCCTGAAATGCATTTTATACTTAATTAAATGTCATATTTTGCTTGCCTTAATAAAAACAGTAATTATAATTAAAATTAATAAACATTTACATATTTTTCATTCTAATATATATTCATGATAAATTAATATATTAGCATCATCTAATTACCAAGCCATTTCATTTTTTTAACTTACAATTTCTTATAAAGCATCATATTTGTGTCATTAAAATTTTCAATGACCTTAATACTATAAAATTCAAATATCTTTTAAAAAATATAAATCAATTTTTTTTAATGAATATATTTTTGTGCATGACTTATATAACACATACATTCATTTTTTATGATTTTTATTTAAAACTTATATGATATTTTTATGGAGATAAATACATAATACATTTTGATTTTGAAGCAGGTAAAAAGTTCAGACATAAATTTAGAATGGGCCATAGATTGTCCAAGAGCATGTAACTGTAAGAACATAGATTTTATTGACTTACCAATAGTTAAATGGATGTACAGTGGACTACAAACTGAACCACATACCTCATATACACATAATGAAGTAAGAATAGTTTAATAAGTACTTAAATAATTTTTAAAATTACTTAAATCAAATGCTCTTAATTAAAGGTTATTGAAGAAAATGAAGAAGAACAAATAGCTCATCACAATTCACAGTTTTTTAAAACTGCCTTATGTATGTTTATGAATGTAACAAAACCAAAAGAATTTTTAAATTTTCTTCCATTAGACACAGAGGTAAGTAAATACAGTTTTTAATAAATTTCCTCATGAACATATGAATATAGCTAATTCGAAGAGTTATTGGATTAATTCCACAAAAATTTAAAATAATATATTTGAAAAGAATAAAAACATCTGGTATGTGTGTAACACTCTGCTGTACATTAAGTGCCTAGATAGTCCTTGTAATAAATGTGTTGAATTTGAATTCAATGATGTAAAATCATTGTATACGAAAAACAATTCTGAGCAAAGACGATCTATCAACATATAAAAAAACTAAGTATTTTTGTAGAAGATGAATTTAATTTATTTATTTTTATGTAGTGCTTATTCCTTATAAGCACTACATACTGTTAAAGGTTAGGTTAGGTTTTTACAAAAAAAATTACATTTGAAAATATCATTGTATATATTATATTTAAATATTTAATAATATACCTTCTCTAAAAGAACACTACCTACAAGACAAAATTTTTTTTTTAATCACAACAAAGTAATTAAAACCGTCATTCTTAGTTTTTTGATATTATGTTCTTTCATACAAATTCAAACTTAAAATGTCTATAAAAAAAGAAATTTGTCTATGTATTTTTAAGATTTTTTTGGACATGGTATGAACTATTTATAAAATTTCTCATTTTAAATTTTGATTTCTTAACTATATAAATAGAAAATTACATAATTTTTAAATGACCAACTAATTCAAACAGATCTGAGATTTTGATAAAATTCAGACGCTCATAGAACACTCATTTACACTTAACTTTTTTTTTAATTTGCCCTATCAACAAACATTTTATGAAGAATGTTGTAATACAATTTTAAATTTTTTGACCTAGTAAAAAAAATGTTATTAGCAATAATTTTTTTTTTTAAAAAACAATGAAATTCAAAATTTTATCACGCCTACAAATTTCTTGAAAAAATCATAATATTTCGAAAATGTTATAATGCATAGAAATTTCGAATATAAACATTCAATAAAAATTTCGTATATGTATGATAAAAGTTCCAGTAAAAACCAAAATCAATTTCTTCAAAAACTAGTTTTGCGTAAAAGTCTCGAGTTTTCCTAAATATATTTTTTTTCTGACGCAATCGAAATTTTTTATTTAGACTTCCTTCCCCGCACAGTACCAACTAGACTCAGTTTTCTATCAGAAAATATGCTGTTGAAAAAACCAAATATATTTCTATTGTTCTAAAAAGTGATAACAGAAACAAAAAAAAAAATAAAAACACACACACATAGTAAGATCAATACACTTAAGTATTTCAAAATCTAAAGTTATTAATTTGGTATTTGCTAATACAAAATAATAAACTAATCAAAATTTAATGAAAAATTATGTACATTAACATTACTTTGAACCAATAACCTTTAAAACTTATAATTTTGGTTTAGTTTTAGATTTCAACACATAATTAAATTTAAAACATATAATAATAAATTATGAAACATAATAAAATATATCTATATATTTTTCAGGCATTAATTTTATTTCAGACAACTGATTCAGACAATATTACAATAGAAGATGATATTAAGCTGCCAAAACTAATTTCATTTGAAATTCATGGCAATAATAATCCATCAAAAATCTATATTACAGATAAAATGTTCAAATATATGGATAATATAAAATATATAAACATTCAAAGTGTATCATTAGATAAATTAACTTTAGATAATAATGAACCAATTCCAATAATAGATACTAATGTTTATAAAAAAGAAAATTCATACGCATTTAATGAACTTTCACCAGTCTTACCTACGTATTTACATAAAGAATATAACCATCATATAAAAAACCGTTTGATATTTTTACAGCCCAAGGATATTGACATGATTCCTTATGAAACCTATAAGAAAACTAAAAGAACAGTAAAATCCAATAGCCTATTTTTAATCAATAAAGATTTGTTGTTTTTAAGAATTACGAATTGTGATCTAAAAGATATATCATGGGATTTATTTAATGGATTGGATTTGTTGGAAACCCTTATTCTAGATAACAATGCTATTGAATACATTCCAGATTTTTCTTTTTATGGCGCTAGTGTACTAAAAAGTTTATCTTTAGCTAATAATAAAATTAAACATTTGCAGACTACTAGTTTAGCTGGTCTTCTTGATTTGAATTATTTAAATTTGAAAAACAATGCTATAACTGTGTTATCAGAAACAACATTCCCACCATTACCAAAATTAAAAGTTGCAGATTTAAGTAATAATCCAATTGAAATAGTGTATCCACATACATTTGAAGTGTTAAATGCTACAATTGAGCTTACGTTGGGAACAAATAACACACTACTACATTTACATAAAAATGCATTTATTGGTTTAGATCGTTTAGAAAAATTGAATTTAATCGGTGTAAATGTGACAATTTTAGAAAGGCCCTTTATGATTGGACTTCCTAATCTTGTAGAACTTAAAATAAAAGGTTCCATACAACATATAGCTTTTGATGCTTTTTTTGAAATACCAAACATTAAACGTCTCATAATCAGTAATTGTTCAATACAATCTGTGTCTATGGATTCATTTTATGGAATTTATAATTTAGAACATTTAGATTTGTCTTATAATCAAATCAAAGAATTGCCTCCTGGGTTATTTGATCAACAATTGTCTCTCAAGGAATTAATTTTAAATAACAATCAACTGATTGATTTACCAGATGATATATTTAAAAAAATATCTAATCTTAAATTAATACGATTAGATATGAACTCACTACATTGTACATGCAAGATGAAATTGTGGGATATTTCATTAATGACTAAAAGTGTAAAAGAAATAAATAAACATAATTGCAAGTGGAAACATTTAAAGAAAAGATATAGCTGTACAATTATAAATACAACTACATATATTTATAACAAAAAATTAGAACCAATATGTTCAAGTCCAACAAAATTAAAAGGAAAGACAGTTTCATATGCTTTGAGAAAGTACATGGATTGCAATAGTGAATCGTACAGCAAACATAACATGAAAAAAAATTATAAAAAACAAAAGCTTTATAAACAAGTTAGTGAACAAGACATCAGACAAAATACCACAACATTAAAGACTATTTTTTTTGATTTTATTTTAAATCATACAACAAGTATCAGATATAATACCATCACAACACCAAACATAACAGAATCAACACCGGAATCAATAATTGATAATAAAGTATTCATTACTACAGAAAGAAGTATACGTTTGAACAATGGAACATATGTAAGTAAGTTATTGTTGAAAGAAGAAATTTCTAAAATGAAAAGAAAACATAAAGCAAAAATTCTGTTTTAAAAGTAGAAAACAAATTATGAAATTAATATTGAAATACTCACTATTCATTTAAAATATAATATACATTATAATATATTATTAGAATATCTGTAGACTAATTATTATTTTTAAAGAATATTAACAATAAACAATAAAAATAGTACCAAATTTAAGAGTATAGTTATTGCATTCTTGGAATTTTTAATGGTATAATATAAATATTATTATATAATAATTAAAATTAATTACCTCTAAGCAATGTAGCACATGTTCCTTTGTATAAGCTTTTTATTCCACCTTCAGTGTATAAGTTTTTAATAACACTGATTGGGCCATCATATTTTTGGTGACCCAATTCCTGTACTTGTAAAATACATTTAATGCGTTCTCCGGGTACCATTATGATAGCTGTAAAAATACCAGAGAATGATCCAGCACAAAATAGTTCTGAGAGAGTTAAATTTTCTTTTTTATCTCCAGTGGATGAAAAAATTTTTTTCCCCAGTCCAAAACCTAAGAAACTTATGGCAAATATTGGAGCTACGCCAGTTATTGGAGCTGCCATACCTAAAAAATAAGTATGTTATAAATGTAAGCTAATTAAAACAAGAATATTTAAGAAAAAAATATTGATACACTAATATTATTAAAATTATAATAATTCATGATTAGATTTTCAAGCTTGACATTTAGTTTTAGCTTAATTTTGTGTTTAATTATTATTCACGGTTATACAAATAATCATATAATATGTAGCATCGGTATTCATGTTGTATGCGGTCTACCGTCTGTTTCTACACGCCATATGCGGTCTACTACTCATTTGTCGTCTATCACGCATGCAGAGTCTACCACATAGTTAAAAATATGAATGAATACATAAATGTAGGATTACAATATATTTATTAATGTAGAATTTCAATATAATATTTAATAATGCAAAAAAATATATAAAAATATGTAGATAAATATAATTAGTATATGTATTAAAAACTAACTGACAAAAAATGTAAAATTATATAGAGATATGCATTGTCAATCAATTTAAATTAGGTACAATATAATTTCACATCTATTAAATAACAATCAAATGTGTTGTTATTCTTGTTTTTTAGACGCCACCATTGTTACGACAAATACGAGGGCAGCAATGATAGAGATGTATCATGCATTTTTTTAATAATTCAAAGTTTAAACCATAATAATGACCAAAAAAATATACATAAATACGCGGCAGTAGATCGCACATGACGTGTAGAAACATACGTGGTAGACGACAAGTGTGTGGTAGACCGCATACAACATGAATACCGTAGCATCTACATTCGACATTAAAATCATGTGAAACATATTCTATACATTTTGTAAAATATTTAAAAATCATATTACAAAGATAACTATTAGCAAAATTTAAAAATATGAAATGGCTAATAAACAAGTTTAATAGGTATTTTGAATTTTCAAATGTTTCGAAAGTGTCCATACAAATATACAATATTTTATACAAACTATTCATAATTAGACATTTATTTAAGTAATTTGTGAAATAAAAGTGGTGTATTATACAAAATCCAATCATTGAGGTCAACTTATATATTGTAGTTCCTTAATATTTGTCATTAAGAAACAGTTCTATAATAAACAATAGTCAGTGCTCAATTTATATTAATATTTATAAACCAACGTTATTCCTTAGTCTTGTATGATTACTATTAGGGCTGAACCAATATACAAACCGATATTGATTATCGGCCGATATTGGCAATATCGGTTTTATTTAAAAACCAATATTTGGACCGATATGAAAAAAAAAAACAATTTATCATACATAGATTAAATATTTGATTGTAATTATTAATGATATTTGATATTAATTAAACACTTAAATTGTTATAAAAATACTTAAAACAAGGAATGTTTAATAACTGAAAAAGAGAAAATTATTATTTTTTAAATATTATGTGATTTGTTTTTTATTATAATTTTTATTTGTTTTATTAAAAAGTTAAAATTAAACTTATAGACTTTAGTTAAAACTTAAAAATGTATAACTTAAATTAATAAGTTATAATTTATTATCAACTAACAAGAAAGAAAAGTGTTCATTTTAAGTACCTATTTTAAATTTTTAACTTTTATATTTAATATTTAATATTTATTATTTATGTCAACTGTGTTAACTCTATTTGTATTAAATATTAATTGTATAATATAAGTAGTAAGAGGGGCACTTGAGCACACTTTTATTTTTTTATCAATATTAAAAATCATAAAAAAACATAAACATTAAAAAAACCGACCTTATATTTTTATGTTAAAAATTACAAAAATCTAGACTTATCTGTTAAATTTACAAAAAATATAAACTATTTTTAAACGAATCTAAATTTATATTTTACTTATTAAACAATACAAAAAACATTATACATACAGTTATAATAATGATAACAGTAATTCTTTTTCATAAAATGTACCTTCTATATTATAAATTTTATAATAAGCAACATTTGATATAAAAACTTTTTCAATTGTAAATATTTCCTTAGACCAATTTGTTTTTAATTTATTTCTATATACATAAATTATTGATGATAATCTAACTCTATCATTTATCTCAAATTTAGGTATAGAATTACTAATATCATAGTTTGATCATAGAACTCTTTTTATCAGTACCAGTACTATACATTGTTATGTTATATTTGATTAGTAATTGTTTTAAATCTTTATTATAAAATTATTTTCCTTTATCAACATGTAATTTTTTTGGTACAATATATTTAAATATTTGTGAAAATGCTTCAGATACTTCCAATCCAGACTTTATCATCAAAGGTATTGAATAAACATATTTAGAAAATGTATCAATAACATTAAGAATATATTTAAAACCATTATTAGCCTTATACAATGTCTTATGGTTATCATTAACTTTAATTATTTAAATTTATTTATTTATTTCTTAAATTATAATTGGGATCAATGTTTTTTGATTTTGGTCTATAAAAACAGTATAAATATATTTTCCATTTATAAGGAAAAAATTTATTAAAGTTTATAATTCTGAATAAAATCAAAACATAAATGACCACATATAGGTGGATCATTATAATTTTGCAATTGTTCAGTGTTGTAATATAAATTATCTTTTCCTAAATAATTTACGATTTCTTTAATTGAAATTGAATCTCCATAAGAGTCAAAACATACCTTTTTCTTATCATTTTTTAACCACACCGCCCAATGTGAACCAGGTTGATTAGAATAATTTAAATTCAATATTCCACATTCATTTTTCCAAGGCACTGCAGGTAACTCATCTTTCATAAAACAACCTCTAAATTTTTTTATATTTTTTCCTGCTTCAATAATATCATAATTAGTTAATGGTTTTATTTTTTTTTAGTCCTAAACCAATTTGTAAAGTCTTAATATTTTTAACATTCTCTTCCATTGCTTTATTATGTCTTTCTGCTTCATCTCGTTTTAATTTTTTATCTTTTGCATCGATAATGGTATTTGCAATAGCACTAGCACCTCCGGCTTATGCACTAAGGGCTCCTATACCTGCTATAATAAGAGATAAAAACCCACCTACTTTATCCTTATTTCCAAATTGAGATCTTGTAATTTTTAATCTCACACCTTTTTTATTATTTTAAGCATTAATTAGTTTATTTTTTTGTCTATCAGTTAAATTAAATATATTTTTACCATTTCCAATCTGTGTATGTTTTAATTGAATAACTACATCAATCTTATTTTCATAAGCTTTTACAAGCTTTTTTACTTGAGAATCATTCAAATCTAAATTCATTTAATAAGAATTAAAATTATAAAATTAAATTAAACCCATACCAAAATATCTCTTTGCTTTCATTGTATTTGTGGTGACAAAAGCAGCTGTTTTTTCACCTATAGATGCATTTGAATCTAAAAATCTATCCCATGCTTTATTTTCCAAAATTTTATCTCCAATATGTCTTGTTTTAATATCTTTGTTTTTTATAAAAATAATCATGTTCCATTGATGCCATATCTAGTTTATTTACTGGTTTTTTATTTTTTTCTTAATCAGTAAAAGGACCAAGATACTTATAACCAGGCCAATGTATTTCTGGCATAAATTTACTGTTAAAAAGATTATTCATAAGACCTGATCCTTCTACAATTTTTTCAGGCAAACTTGTTACATAAGATATTAAATATTCTCTAGATGAAAACTTAAAAAAATATCTGGGTTTAAATGATCTAAATTTTATAAAGACAAGTAACAAAATAATGATTTACTATCCTACTTCAGATGAAAAATATATAAATATAGAGAAACAATGTGAATTTGGATTAGGTCGAAATGGTCAAATCCCGTTAGGTACAATATTTATAGGTGTATATTCATTAAGTGAAATTGAAAATGTATTTAATTAATTCGGAGCTAAATTTGTGGAGGATTTTCCTAAAATAAGGCTTGAATTAATTGAAGGTTTTATAAATATTACAGCCTCAATCGGTCTATGTCTTGATGAATATTTATCAAATTGTTTAGGCTTTGATTACATTGGAGACTTTAAAAAACAGATGATTCCTATAAATAAAACATGGCCTAAAGGGAAAGGAACAGAATTTGGTATTGAGTATACAACACCAGACATTGCTTACACAGTAATAGGATTAAAACCACCAACATTTTACACACAAAGATTCTTAAAAGATATAAATGGGATTATTGAAACAAAAGATATCAAAACTGTAATAGAAAAGAAAAATTACAGTATTAATCAATTGAATAAACTACTACCATCTAATATAAAAATCCAACAAACAAATAACTATATAACAATTACATCTAAAGATTATTATTTATTGGATGAAAATCTAAGGCTTAGTTTAGGATTTGATGATAAATATGTCTATAATCATATTGGGTCGGATAGTATACATGGTCAATATTTTATAAATAAACTTTTGGAAATACATTGTAATATAATTGAAAAATCCATTTCTAACCATAAAACTGAACAATATTTGCATGAAGACGGTGATATCTTATCTGTGATGTTGAAGGACAATATATAGCTAATGATATTAAATATATTCCTCTAAATGTAAAAGATTTTAAATATATTAAATTCTTTATCTCTGATCAAGATGGTAATGAAATAAAAAATATTGAATTTGTCGCTTATTTAATCCTGAAATCATAAATTTAACGCGTGCCCGAAAAAGGGACACGTTATTATTTAAAATAATAAAGTTAATGTTTATATTTATTTCTAATTTTAACGCGGTTGTATAATTCGACCACATCAGTTTAAGTTTTAAATAGCTATAAATAGTTCTAAATAGTTTTGGATAAATACAAATGATAATAATATCATAGGCATTAGATGTCAAAAATTAATTTTTAGAGTTTTTAAATGATTATAAAAAATATAGTAAAAGATAGATCTAAAATAATCTAACGCGTCCCCGAAAAAGGGACGCGTTTTTAATTATAATTATTATAAATAATCATATTAAAATTTTAAATGGAAACGTATTTAGAAAAAAATATGTTAGTTTATAGAAAAAGTTACAATTATTATACAAAAGTCAGTTTTTGTTTACTAGCTTTAAAATTGTTTCTGAGTACAATTGGACCAATTGGATATTTTTTATTACCTTTATTTACAATGTTTTCATTATTAAGTGGAATTGTAAATATTTTTGAAAAATCTTATAAGCTTAATGAAAGAATTATAGAAAACAGAATTTTTTATAAATTTTATAATCAATTGACATTGATGTATAAGTCTAATAAAATAATCGAGGATAGTATATGTTTAAAAGAAGCAAATTTTAAAGAAACTATTAACTTTTTCCCTAGAGAAAAATACATAAAGCAGACACAACTTAACGGCTAAAAGTATACAGTATAATTAAACATTATATTAATTTATATTCTTATAAATGGGAAATATATATTGTCTTAAATGTAAAAATGTAATTCTTTAAAAAGTTGTTTTATTAAAACATAATATTAACTAATTTCTAGTAATATTATAATTTAATATAATATAATATAATATGTGTTCTTAAATATACCTTTTTCCATTTCATTACAAACAAAAACCCGTGGTCTAATAGTTAATGCGACAGCATACATCCTGCCAATAGCGGATTCGGATCTCTCTGATTTTTTTTGGGGTTTTTAACTGTTCTTATAGTAATAAGTGCCGCCGCGCGCTCTTCGTAGGAGCGAGGTCAAATGAAAATATTACAATAAAAAAAAACTCTAAAAAATGAAGTTTTTGATATCTAAAATCATGACCGGTTTTTCCGACCATGATATTATATATTTGATACATTTTTATTTCTTTATCTTCACCTTTATAAATTACAATATTTAAATTTTTAGCACAAACAATATTTATTTGAATATCTAGTATGCTTTCTACATTTTTAATATCAACCAATATAAAACCTTCTTTGTTATATTCTGTTAACATTTTACATAATTCTAAAGCTAAATCTTTTTGAATTTTTCTACCCATCTTCAATTGCTTAATTTTATTTTCATCTAATTCATGTCCTAAAATATTATTTGTTTGAGTAGATAATGCAACAATAATAGCTCTTGGGCAACATAAATTATCATCATTTTTAATCTGAATAATACTTCTTTTAGTATTGATATCTGTTGATAAATGTATTATTTTATTGCGCTTTGCTCCTCTTAGTATATTTACTACTTCAACTTGAAAAATGGTTTCTGTAATATCAATTTCTTCATTTGAAGTTAATAAATCATTAATTATAGTTTGTAAGTTTATTAAAATATTCTCAGATCTCAATCCAGTATATATAGGAGTTTTTATCTTTGGATTAAATAACGCAATACTTATTTTATCATATTTTTCATATGCAGAATTGTTTTTAGCAACCTTTAACATTTCATTTAAAGTTTTATCTATATAATTAATTTTGTATTTTGTATTACTTCGTTTTAGATCGTTTATTAATGCTTCTTTAAAACTAATTTTATAGTTAGCTTAATGTATCCTAAATCTTGTATTCGATTGTGTATTAGATTGAATTACATCTATCAACTCATAATTTTCTGGTGTTCTTTCTGGTGAACTGTTAAAATAATTTTCTTCAGTAAATAATGATTTATCTAATTTACAGAAGGGATTTTTATCTATATTTTTTAATGAGTTGTTTTTTTGTTTGAATAAACTTTTATCTAACTTACAGTAGGGATTTTTATCTAATATTTTTAATGCAACTTGTTTTTTTATATTTTCTATTAAACAATCTTTTTTCATTTTACAAACATTTTTTATATTGTATTTTTTTGCTATTAACTTAAGCTCAGATACTTTAATTTTTTTAATATAATATGATTCTGTGACTGCATTTTTTATTTTTATTTATAAAAGAAATTTTTTGTTTATTTTATTTTTATATTATTGAATGAATTTATTTTTTAACAACAAAATTTATTTTTGTGAAATGTTCTCTTTGGATATATTATCTAACCTCTTTATGTGATATTTGGATAGCAAATGATTGCTATAACATCTTAAATAAATCTTTTTCCACATTCGCATATTTTAAAATCATTATTAACTGTGGTTTTCATACAAACCTTACACCATCTTTGGTTTTTAGTAAATTCATTAGGCCTCTTAAAATCTTGACATCTTGGACATAAAAATACTTCCCCTGTTTTTAATGATTGCAACAATCCTTCATTATTTTTTATCTTTTCATAAAGACCAATAATTTTATTGTTCTTGTTTTGATCCATTGTTTATATTTTATATTTATAGAGAAAATTTTTTTAATAATAATAATAATACATCTACTAGTTTTATATTGTTTAATAGGTAAAATATAAATTTAGATTCATTTAAAAATAGTTTATATTTTTTGTAATTTTAACAGATAAGTCTAGATTTTTTGTAATTTTTAATATAAAAATATAAGGTCGGTTTTTTTTTAATGTTTATGTTTTTTTTTGATTTTTAATGTTGATAAAAAAATAAAAGTGTGCTCAAGTGCCCCACTTACTACTAATATAATTAAATATTTATTAATTATTTAATTTAATCATTATATAATATATTAATATTGATTATTACAGTATTACTAGTTACTACTCAGTACTTATCAGTAAGTATTATCGGCTATTTTATAATATCGATTCATGCTTTTGGATAGAAATTCAAAGTTTTGAATACATCGGTTATCAGATTTAAATCTGCATAACATATCGGTTTATTGGTTATCAGTTAAAAGTGATATCGGCCCGTCCCTAATTATTATAAATATTATCTATAATCATTATGGAAATAAAAACGAAACACACCACGTGGCAATTTGAAGTTTAATTTCTTGTACTAAAGTCACTGTTATTATCTGTGTGTTGTTTAAATTTTCTCATAATAATTTGGGAGTCATCAAAATATTGTGAACACCCAAAGGAGCCATGGGATGAAAAAGTTTGAATAACTCTGCTATAAAAAACTATAATTGATATTAGTATTGAAGTATCTACAAAATATAATAGTCATTAAAGTAATTCACTTATCTCTAATAATAACATTCTATTAATAATTTGTTTTAGTTATCGGGTTGGGTAATAGAACTATTATAAATAAATAAAATTATAAAATTTTTGTTGAATAACAACTAGTGTTTCCATCTAAGTAATAATTTTATCAAACTATCTACACTCTATAAATAAACTGATTATATAATATAATTCGATTTTAAGATGTAGACTTACATTTAAAAATTTTTAATCAACGTTTAAAGTTTTCCAACTTAATACCTTAGAAATAATGGTCAAGAGGATTCAAGATAAATTGTAGTTATTACAAATATTGTATTTTTAAGTATTTTTTAAAAAGGTTTAATAACTATTACAGTAGAACCTCTATTGTCCGCCGCTCCAGTTGATCCAAGCATAGTATTATCGATATAAATACTATGTATGTAATTTAAAAATACAATTTGGATTTTCCAATTTATAGTAGATATATAAAATTAATTGCTAATTTAATATTTTCCTTATTAGTCTTAGCTAAGTCTAGAATGTAATTTGCTAAACAAAAATCTATAACTGACTTTTTTCTATGTGATGTGAAATATAATACATTTCTAATATAATCTTGTATTTAATATGTTAATAAAAATGTTCTGTATATTCAGATAATCCGACTTTTTTCGCGTTCCTACCACACCCCTAGTCCCATAGGTGATGGATTAGAGAGGTTCTAAATCTAATTTTGTATACGTATTTTTTTTTTTAAATTTAAACAAATAAAATATCATACATTTACATTTAAACACTTATAAATAATTACTGATAATATAACTCAAAAAATATTCTTTTGATTTCAGATATTATATTTGAGATATCTACATTTTTTAAACTTAATAGGTATGTAAAACTATTATATATATATACACTATGTTTAACATACTATGCATATAAAAAAAAATAGAAGAATACTTTTAGTTAGTAAGTAAAACGTTTATTTTTAAGTCAAGAATCTGTGAAATGGTCTTTAACATTCAAGTTACCTAATTAATATAATACTTGGTATTTTTAGCATAGATCACAAATATTTGATATTAACAATGAACAAATATATTGCAGGGAATATGTTCCATAAAATGGGAATATATGCACATCAATGATTCACATTAAATTAAACAATAATGTTGGTAGGTACACTACACACCTATACCATTGTCTTTAATAGTATATTATTATACTGAGTCTTAAATAATTTAATATTCTACTTTTACTACATAAAATATGTAGTATACTTACCTTTATATAAACCAAAAAAACCTTCTCTCTTAATAGTTTTAACCGCACAATCCCATGCACCATTGTAAATAGGTAATTTACCTAACTGAGCTGGTGGCATTGTTTGTAATCTAACCTAAAGGTAAAAAATAAAATAATCAGAAAAATAATAAACTTCATAATTGTATGTATATATTTATATATACATATATTAATATATATATTTTATATTCTTTACATAACATAAATTGTGTACATGTAAATTTTTTTCAGTAGATAAAACACAACAATAAAATTGTTTTTCATGGATAAAAGTTCCTTGTACCTATACAGTGAATTCTATAACTTAAAATTATTTATCACAGGCAAAAAAATAACAATTTTCAAAAATAGACATTAAGTTTTAAATTATTTCCTACTATATTTATACAGGGTGATTTTTTTATCATGAACCACTCAAACACCATACACAATAAAAAATTATGTGTTTTAATATTTTTTATCCTTATAATTTTTTAAGTTTTTTACTTTTTTGAATGACAACCTAGAGTTTAAATTTTATATTCCAAAGCAGAATATTTTTATAAGTATTTTGATACGTAAAAATCGAATTTTGGACGAGTAGTTTATGAGTTATAAGTATTTCAAGTTTAGACAAGCGGAGTAGTGGACAAACATTTTGTGGGGTAACCTCGTACCACTCCACTCCGCCAATCTAAACTTTAAATACTTATAACTCATAAACTACTCGTCCAAAATTCGATTTTTACGTATCAAAATACTTAGAAAAATATTCTGCTTTGGAATATGAAATTAAAACTCTAGGTTGTCATTCAAAAAAGTAAAAAAACTTAAAAAATTATAAGGATAAAAAATATTAAAACACATAATTTTTTAATAAAAACGTTGTTTTTTTAACAACATGAAACTTTGTAAAAATATATTTTCAAAAACATTGATACTTTTTGAAATAATGAGTGGTTCATGATAAAAAAAAATCACCCTGTATAATATAGTAGGCATTTGGTAAAGCATCATTCAGTTTACGCCTAGTAGCTGGAATCTTGTGACTGAATAACTGAAACTGTTTCTAATTTGTAACTTACAAGTGGAATCAGAATTTTATGTGTTTAGGTGTATTTTGAAAAATAATATTTAAATAATTCATAATTATATGCATAATAAATAATCATCGCTTATAACTTTATTAAGAAATTTAAAAAAGTACAAATATATTAAATTACTTTTTAATAAATATATAAAATAGATAAATAAGTATTTATTTAAAATATTTCACAAAATTCAAACACACCTATTAACATAATGTATGATGTATTTCTGCATTTATTTAAACAATTTTAACCGTTAATATAAATAAAAAAATACATTACCCAGTATACTTATAGTCAATGCCCAATAAAAGTGAACAAATATTATAGGAATAGAGAAAGTTTTAAAACTAGAACTCCGGCAATAGAATCTTATGTTTTAGATTCCTAAATAAAATATTTTATTTTCAATTATATTTATACAAGAAAAACTGAAGAAATACATAATATTATGATTGTACAAGTCTACTACATCATATTGTTTTACATTATAAAACAATTTTAAATTAATCAGTTAGCGTTAAATTAATAGATATTTATTAAAAATTATACTATCAAAAATAACATTATAAAAATAATAACAATAATAATTAGTACATAAAATTCATATCATATAATATAAAACACATCAAATAATATAAAAAATAAGAGATGCTGATTAATTTGTGTTTAAATAATAATTATAATAATATTAACTAGCAAAATAATTTTCTTCTTGCCAGTTCCTCAAACAGGCACAAATATAAAAAGAAGATGATTTCGACAAAGTATTATTTTTTTTGCTATTATAACTACATGTTATATTCTTATTTAACTGTCAATATGTTGATAAATATACATTTAACTACCTACCTATAAAATATTACAGGTATACTTCTCAAGAACTAAGAACTGTGGTACTAATTCATCAGAGTTACCAGACAAGTATAAAGACATTAAAATATCAATGGTCTATGATTCAAATAATTCCACCCCTATGAATGTACAAAAACTTAACACATTATAAAATTCTCTCATACCTAATAAAGATAAACTTGTATTATTAGCATATTCACACATGACTTATTAGTTCTTACCGAGTCTTGTGAAGCATTTATTAGCCTAATACATCCTAATTCATAAGAGATCATTAGTTCAATAACAGAATGTATTGTGGTTAACATACTTTAATAGTGTCTAATGGATGACCCACTAACACTGTGCACACACCACCAAAACCACCAGCTAGAAAATACTTGAACGGGTTAGTATTCCCGTCGGTGGACATATTAATGTTAATTATAGTAGAGTAGTAGTGATTAAATATAAAGAATTTGTTAAAAATGTGTGTATGAAACTACTGAAACTATTAAATATTTTACTATATCACTTTTAGTTAGACATTTTTGGTAACAGGTTGTATTAACGATTACACTTATCATGTTTTGTTATTATCAATAAGGTCATAATCACTTAGGTCTTAGAGTCAGTAGTAAAGTTGTACCACTGATCATATAAAAGAGTATAATATTATAATAATATAATAATTTTATAATGGAGGTAACGAAAACAAACGGTTTGCAGACGGTTTATTGATACTTGATAGTTGATACCACAAAATATACGTCTTGAACACAATCATATTATATAATAATAATAATAATAATAATCATATTATTATTCTACATTGTGACGTATGGTCACAAGATTCGATCGAGACTTGAATAATACAAATTGCAATGCTGATATGTCGTAGTAAAAAAAATGCATAATTTATACAGTTTTAAAATTGGTTGCATATGTTTATTACCTAAACATTAAATTTTATTCAATTAAGAATACTCAAATATATATCAATGGCTTAGTGCACATTTGTTATAAGGCACAATATTGAAATTGTGCAGGAGAGCCCATTTTAAATATTAACTTTTTTTAAGCGCGCATAATATAAATAATATTTACACAATTCGTTTTTCTAAAATGAAATTAACTTAAAAATATATGTAGATTCCTATTAATATATACGTTGAATTTATATACCTAACATTTATTTATTATAGTGACATGGCATTCTTTTTTTAAAATTATGTGGACTTATAACCTATGTGACATAATAAATTTGGATAGACATGGACTTAAAATATGAAATGGACTTATAACAATTATTTCTTGTAAACAAATTATATTTTTTTTCATAAAACTTTAAAACGCATGGACACAATTGATTGACAAAAGCTCTTCAATTTAGGTACCTACGTATCCAAATAAAATTAAAGTAACAATTTTGTATACTTGAAACACTTTATTAGTATTATAAGTATATTATTATTGTATATAATTTAATCATTGAAAGTAATTGAATGCATTTATTCTAAAATCTAAACCCTGGATATTAAAATGAGTTACTTGAATTTTTGACCATAGCTATAGCCAACATTTTGCTCACTTCTAAATTTTTCAAAATGGGTTTTGTGGTACCAACTTAATATAGTGTACTACTTAAATTTTAATTAGTATTGAATTTTCAATTTCTTTAAATTTTTATACACTTATACAACACCTTCATAATTAGTAAATTATTTTTAAACATTTTTTTTTGGATATTACCCAATGTCTTATCATAAAACCATATTAATAAATATATTACGTTAACATTATTTTATTAATTTGAAATCATGAACAATCAGAGCTCATCTGATTAAAATAAGAAAATGCCTTGATGCTATGATTATTTACTATGTGGATATTTAAAAACAAAACAATATCACTGGACTTGTTTGTAATCAAACACAAATCATTATAAGTCCACTTTTTTTTATAACTACCTATTGTTTATGGTCAAATATAATAAGTCCTACACAACTTAAATATTTTAACTGCACTCATATAGTAAGTCCAGACTTATATCACATGAGCAGTTAATAAATTGAGGTATACAAACCAAGTTTATTTAAGTGCTGACATATGATAAGTGACAAGTGTGCACTCAAATAACTGTACAAGTACAAAAATTAAGGACTTGTCACCAGGCATGTAGTCCTAAAGTTATTTGTGAGTATGCTACATATGTGGCAGCTTTTGTCATCAACCTAGGCCAGTAGCCACGGTGGGAAAAGGCGTTGCCCCCTTAAAAATATTAGACAGACATTGTTTTATATATAACGCCCCCCCTAAAGTTTGCTTTGCCCCACCAGAAAATTTGGTCTGGCTACGGCCTGCATAAACTCCTCCGCCTCCACCTCCTTTCAATTATATAAATTAATAACATATAATTAGTTATTATTTTATTAAGTTGATTTTAAATTATAATAACTTTAACAATGTAATTAATATTATTATAAAGTATATTTATTTACCTAATACATAATAATATAATAATAATTCTGCCAACTAGTTTAAAACAATTTTTGTGAAGTGGGTATACGCATGTTTTTCAGCGCATACTTCCGGTCTCAAGTTTTTTTCTTTAGTATACTCTCTTTTAAAAATTTGAAAAGTGGGTATGCGTGCCGCATACTCACGCATACCCTCTACTAAATCCCTGCTTGTCACTTAAAGTCGAGGACTTAATACATTAGGTCAAAAATAAACACGGCCAACTGATACACGCGAGGAGCATCTATTACTATATAAAACGGTCCTTCTCAGGATCATCTATCACAACACAGCATGCTCAAAAATACACTATCGTAAGGACTAAGTAGCGAATTTAAAACCCTTCTAGTCATCTTACATTCCCAAGAAACACGGATATGGATAGAGTAGACCGTGACGAAATAAAAAGTATTATTATCACAACCAAAACCCCAAATATATATATTTATATATAATAATATAATATATACATAAATAAATAGCAAGGTAAACCGTAATACTGACGGTAAACACAGTTACGCACGGCAGCACACCTGTAGTTTACAAGTCGGTACAAAACACTGTAATACTGTATATAAACCGGTTACATTTACGGAGCAATTCATTCTTCTGCCAACAACACTACCGTCAACATCTACTTGAAACGAACGACGAATTAAGAATCAGCAGATTATTGCAAACTACGGCAGCGAAGACACTCGTCAAAATGAGGCGGCAACCGATGATCACGATACCATCATCTTTATTAGAAAGCAGCACCTACACATTGCATAGCCGCAAACCGAAGATACCGGATCGAGATTCGATACCATCGACGCAATTGCGAAGACATTTGTCGGTACGATTGAGTGTCAATATGGCAACTGGTGATTCCGCGGGTTCGATATTCACTCGACGACATAGTACCGAATCAATTGTACACTATATTACTAAAAAACTTACCAGCGGTTTTGCAAACAGTTGATCAAAAATTGCGACTGATTCAAAATTTGCCCGATGATAAGTTTACGTTTCCTATTGTCAGTAGTAAAGTTGTTTAACCCCGCACCGCCAAATTGACTACTACTGTCCGCGATGTTCATATACCTATTATATACATAAAATATATACGTTTTTTTGTCAAATCAACTACTCGATGGAACATTTTAATGGATATATTAAAAACTTCATTGAAAGACCATTCAGATACCAGATGGGCTTCAAAAGCACAAGCTGTTAAGGATTTGAACTCACAAATAAAAGATGTATTTAAGGTACTTCAAAATATTTCTGAATCGGAACTTAAGTAGGAAACAAAATCAACAGCTAAAAATTTACTTAAATTAATAAATTTTGACCTTCTCTATTTACTTAATATTTGGAATCAAACATTAAGTAGTATAAATCGTGTTAATCAAGCATTAAAAAACAAAAGCTTATCGTTGAAAAAAGCTCCAATTTGCTACTTGGGCTTAAAAATTCTTTGCAAGAAATTCGTGACGTATGCAACTCTGGAAGGGAATTTTACAAAAACTACAAAAGTTGCAGAAAAGATACGAATATCAAAAACTTTAAAGGAATCAAGAACAAAAAAAAAAGAAAAGGTTAAAACTTTATGATGCAGATGATGATGTGATAAATATTTCTGCAGAACAAAATATACGAAGATGTACGACCAAAATTATCAAATTCTGGCGTCATGAACATACTACCGAATTCGGACATTAATAACTAAATTTATAAATGTTATTTTATATAAAAATAGTTGTTCATTGATACAAAGTCATCCATCGGCAACCACTATAAACATAATATTTTAGTAGCCGAAAATCCCTATACTGAGTATAATTGGCTTAACTGTTTACTATACGTGTATAATCAAGCAACAATTATCAATGTCGGCCTCGTACATTTACCGATCGTGTGCGTACTGCGTGCTGATACCCAAGCCATTAATTACAGCCGCATCACCCAAACATATTATAAACATTACGTCAGTACTGATAATTTGTTTTTAGAAATATTGAGAAAAATTGATTGACAATGTGGCTAACTGATCAAGTTTATTAAAAGGACTACTAATATAAATTTAACAATACAATAATCTAGTTCTGTTAAGTTATTTAATTAATTTTAATGCATATCACATTTTGTGGTTACATATTGTTATATTTTGAACATTTTTTACTACAGTGAAAGCTGTTAACAAAAAAGTTAAAGGGGTATTTTTGAGAGGCCCTTTGAAAAAATTGCCTCATGGGCCCTTTAGATCCCAGGCCGACACTGACAATTATTAATTACTTTTAAAATCACATGTAGTTTTTTGTGTACGACGTATACATTTTTAAATATATGTGATTCACGTGGATACTAATGATACTATGGTTTTCAGCATGTATTATACACTTGTTACTTGTATTAGGTACTTGTATGATGTACAGGAATCATAAGAGCATATTGAATGTTTTTCAAATTTGAAATAGTAACGGTCTCGGCCGTGTGATATGTAGATAGTTCACAGTTCACCGCAATGCTGGTCACGTTCGATTCAACAACAAGGATTTAGATTCTAAATTTTAGAACGAACAGTTCGAGTACGTGGAATTGAGCGCGATTCAAAAAGCGTGTTGTTTGGTCGAGTGGACGATTAATAGAGATCGAACTATTGCCGAAAATTTGAAAATGTCATTGTGCTTAAAATATGATAATATATGTAAAATGTTTCATTTACCATGAATTATAATTTTAGATTTACAACAAAATGACTATTTATAAGCTCGTTATTTATGTCGTTAAAATATCTAATTTCGGCTTAGAAAAAAAAATTAATTAGAAATGAAAAATAACTGGGTAAATGTTTTTTATCTTTTATTTTTTTTAATAGAGTATACCTACACTTTTTGTGAGAAACAGTTCTCAATTTTAAACCTTTATAGCTATAATTTATAAAAACTGAACATTTTATAAATTTTTAATTACAATATTATTTGAACATTTTCTTAATTAAGACAAATTTTGTTTTAATTCAACATTCAAATTTCTAAAAAAAATTATTGTGCTCTTGTATCTTAAATATTTTTTAATATTCTATGATAACAATTCATGTGGATTTTTTTATTAAATTGTCAAGCATTTCGACTTAACAATTTTTTTTATCATCATGTATCTAAGAAAAATTAAAAACTTTCATATCTTAAATCTCTTTAAACAACACTAAATGTTTTTTAAATTTTACCATGTATATAAAAATAAATTGAAAAAACAATCATTTGTAGTAAATTTTAAGTACCTATCTAAGGAAATCGTGTTTTGTCGAATGAAGAATTTTCCTTAAAAATTCACATTTTTCATTAATTATTTTTGTTTTTCTTAATTTTTTAAGAAAAGTACTAGAAATGTTAAATTTTTTCCAGGTTATTTTGAAAAATACTGGACATTTTTTAATGCTTAACCCCAAAATAATAACTACATCTAATTTTCTGTCAACAACTAATTTAATAATTTTTAATGACATAAATAGTAATGACAAACAAAAAAAACACATTCATCATTGTAAAGTCAGCGGTACACTTGTATTTAAAAAAGGCGGGTAAGTCGTGGATGTCGCTCTGCTGTACAGTAGGTTACAAGTGGGTTACTGTAATGGATGGAATTAAATTTGAATCCAATGATATGATATCATTGTATACGAAAAACGATTCTGAGCGAAGACGGTTTATCTGTCTAGGATATATTATAGATTATTAAAAATTTTCAAATCTTAGATTTAAAAAGAAAAATTTTTATGAATTTCGAGTTTGAAATAATTTGCAAATTTTCGTGATTTTTACATATGTTGTCAAAATTCAAACTTTAAATGCTTGTAAAAAAAAATTGTGACTATGAATTTATTTTATTTTCCAACTTCTGTAAACAGCTCAAAACAAATCTAAATATTTTGAAAATTTATATATATTTATATATAGAAAATGCCTATATAAATATTCAGTGAAAATTTCAAGTATCCGCGGTCATTCGTTTTAGACTTTTAGAGTTACACCAAAATAAGAAAATCGCTAAATGTGAAATCTAGTGAAAATCCAATGTTGTAAAAATTAAAATTTCAAATGCTCATAAAAATTTAATTTGAATTTCTGATGGATTTTTTATTTGTGATAAAGATTGAAAAACTTGTAAGGAAACTTGTATTAAATTTTCAAATCTTAGATTTAAAAAGAAAATTTTTTATGAATTTCTAGCTTAAAATAATTTGTGAATTTTCGTGATTTTACATAATATGTTGTCAATACTCAAACTTTGAATGCTTAAAAAATATATGCTTGTGAAACAATAATATTTTCATATTTCTTGATTATTTTATTTTGTTATACAAGGCCGATTAGAAGGTAAGTGTTTAATATTTAGTAAAATAAATTGTAATTTAATCATAATTTATAGTATAAAATATGTTAGCCGTATCACTGACTTCGTCTGGTAAAATGATCAAATATAAAATATAATGTAGATATATGATTAGGTGTATTTCGGTTTTGTGTACTTATCTAGTTTTATGAACAAATTCAATTGAGTTGGGAAATCCACCTGTTGTAAATTTGATATATTAACTATACTTTTCCATTTTTTTGCTATATTTAAGAACAATCTGTCAATCTGAGTACCTATAGCTATATAAACTACACCTACAAACATACATTAATGTATTATTTTTATATAATAATTTAATAATTAATAATTATTAATATATTTTTATATATAACATAGAAATATTTGATATATAAAAGTCTCTTTTCTTTCTGTAACAAATGACAACCCAATTATATGAATAGAAAAAAATTTGATTTTCGAGACCTAAAATTTTAAATGAGTTAAAAATAAAATAACGAAGAGAATACTTCATTATGCAGATGGATATGGAATTATATTTAAAAATTGATTAATGTATCTACATAAAAATTTAGTTAAATATTATTCTTAAATGCTGTAAACTTTTAGGAAATCTGATATTTGTTGAATACAAAAAAACCAAAATTGTAAATTAACATATTATGTTAAAATCTGGTTTTGGGCAAATATTTCCCTGTCACGATTATTTTTAAAATTACTATACATTCTTTCACTTATGACTAGGGCTGTGAATTCATAG
Source organism: Diuraphis noxia (assembly GCF_037042655.1). NCBI lineage: Eukaryota > Metazoa > Arthropoda > Insecta > Hemiptera > Aphididae > Diuraphis > Diuraphis noxia. The sequence continues at coordinate 103,774,964 of NW_028301711.1, read as the reverse complement.
TAAAGTGCATTTTTTTTTGGTGATTGTAAAACATAGCTTTGTGAGTACATAATTTGAATTATGTAATAACGAATACATCTATGAAACTTTTATTTTGCATATTTTTGCATTTTTGACGTTTTTAATTTTTTAGGTCATTTTTTTGCATTTTTATGTCATATTTTGCTTTTTTAGTTCATTTTATAGTATTTTTAATCAAATTCCGTCAATTGACTTATTTGAAAACATTTTTTTTTTTTTACACGGGCTGTATATATTATGTCAAATTTATATTTTTTTTTAAATACTTTTTAAACACTTTTTTTGTACTAATGTTTAATATCCTGTATCCAATATTAATATAAATATAAAAATTAAATTAAATACCATTTTTAATAAATTTTATACTATAATTTTTGACATTTTATATTCCTTTTTTTTGCATTTTAAGTGCATATTTTATTGCATATTTTTGACATTTTTTAAGGTTTTTTAGTGCATTAAATTCACAGCCCTACTTATGACCGTTCAGAATGGTAAATGGTAAAAAAAACCAAAAAATTAAAAACCAAATTTTTTAATTTTGCTATATTATGTGTATGTCATATTTCACTGGACATAGGTTTTAGTTTTTTAAGTAAAAATGTAGATCAAAAATCCAACTAATTAGGAATAAAATATAAAAACATAATTCTAAACAATTGTATAACATTATAATAATATCAATTCAATTCTTTTTTTATAAAATGTATTTTTTATTGAATTTGACATCATTTTTATTAAAAGGTCGGCAATGTCACAATATATACCTTAACATCAAATAATAATATAATATTATATTTTAATTGTATTAAAAAAATTGTCAATACAAACATCGATGACGATACCATATACTAAGAATAATGATTTAAGATATTTAAAGATAAAATAATTTGATCAGTCGAATAAAGTAAAAATTACCAATAAAAATATAATCAGTGGAATAAGTAAAAATAATAATTTTAAAAAATGTATGTTATCGATATTTTATTGTAAATGAGATGGTAGTTAAAAAGTTTTCAATATCGTGTATATGGTATACCGTTATTATAATCTTCACATAATTTTAGATTCTGAACGAAGTGATGAATGTATTGATTTTACAATAATGTGTGTGTTTTTTTTTTTTTTTTTTGTGTCTGTGTACAGCATAATTAGTCTAAATAATGCTTCAATTTCAAACTTTGGGGATGGTTTCCGATGTAAAAGTGAATATCCTTGGTGCATTATAGAGGTCAAAAGTAAAAATTTTCCAACAGTTTTCAAAAAAATCGAGAAAAACAACAAAAAAAATGACAGAAAAACGGGAATTTTTACGCAAAACCAGTTTTCGACCAAATCGATTTTTTTTATAGGGTTTTAATTCAAAAACTAATCACTGTAAATACTTAAAATTTTCACCAAATGTTTATGTTAATGTTATCTATATACAATTTAATTTTAAAAAATTTTCGACTTTTTTTGAGTTATTTATAGACAACTGAAATTTTCGATTTTTTTGAGAATTTGTTTTGAAGTGTCGGTAAAAAAGTTTTAAATGACCTAAAAAACTTGAAAATTTAATACAAGGTTCCTTATGAGTTGTTCTTATTGTAGCTAAATAAATTAAAAATCGTTGGTCACAATTTTTTTTTATAAACGTTTATAGTTCAATTTTTTACGAAATCTGTCGAAAATGCGAAAATTTGCAAGTAATTTTGAAGTTTAAAAATCATAAAAATTTTTTGTTTATAACTAAGGATTAAAAATACAACACTAAGTTTCCCATAAGTTTTCCTTTAAGTAGCTATAGAGAAAACTCCAAGTATCATTATAGGAAAAATTTTAAGTGCGTGTGAATTTGAAATTTTTACGAAATAGCATAACAATAACGATTTATCCTCAAACGATTTTTAATATTTGTTATTATTCAAAAAGTATCAGTCGTAGATACTTGAAAATTTTACCAGTTATTAAGATTGTCGTTTTCTTTACATGATTTAATTTTAAAAATATTTTGACTTTTTTTGAGGTATTTATAGACAACTGAAATTTTCAATTTTTCTGAAAATTTTTTTTTGAAGAGTCGATAAAATTTTTTTTGCCCTATAAAAATACTTGAAAATTTAATACAAAGTTCCTCATAGGTTATCCTTATAGTGATTAAAAAATTATAAGAATACATAGCCACCATTTTTTTTTATAAGCATTTGAAGTTCAAATATTGACTTAATACGTAAAAATTACGGCAATTTTCAAATTATCTTAGATATAAATTCATAAAAGTTTTTCTTTTTAGATCTAAGATTTTAAAATTTAATACAAGGCTCCTATCATATTTTTACAGTAGCAGTTGAAAAAATAAAAGAAATATATATGAATAATTTTTTTTTAAAAGCATTCAAAGTTTGAATTTTGACAAAATACATAAAAATCACGAAAATTCGCAAATTATTTTAAACTAAAAATTCATAAAGTATTTTCCTTTTATATCTAAGATTTGAAAATTTAATACAAGGCTCCTAACATATTTTTACAATAGCAGTTGAAAAATAAGAGAAATATATGGTTATTAATTTTTTTTATAAGCATTTACAATTCAAATATTGACTAAATACGTAAAAATTACGGCAATGTTTAAATTATCTTAGATAGAAATTCATAAAAGTTTTTCTTTTTAATTTTAAGATTTGAGAATTTAACTCAAGGCTCATAATATATTTTTACAATAGCAGTTGAAAAATAAAATAAATGCATAGTCACATTTTTTTTTTACAAGCATTTAAATTTAAATTTTGACAACACACGTAAAAATGACGAAAATTCGCAAATTATTTTAAGCTAGAAATTCATAAAAAATGTTCTTTTTAAATCTAGGATTTGAAAATTTTTAATAATCTATAATATATCCTAGACAGATAAACCGTCTCCGTTCAGAATCGTTTTTCGTATACAATGATACCTATCATTGCATTCAAATTTAACCTACCTTAGTCAGAGGTCCACCCCACCCCCAATGTACAGCAGAGCGCGCGATACCCACTTACCCGCTTTTTTTAATTGGATTTGTATTTTTTTGTACACCGTTTTTTTGTCGTTTCTTTAGCGGTACTCCTATAGTTGAATTTGGGCTAACTTTGTTTCATCAGCTGCCACTTCTAACCTTATTTTTTTTATAATAGTCCAAATTGTTCATAGCCGTCCCAAGGGGGGGGGGGGCAAATGGGGCAAGTGCCCTAGGGCGTCAAAAGTATTATGAACTTAGGGGGCGTCATAAAATGAATAATAAAAAGACAATTTGGTGTTTTTATTTTAGATATTAATATTTTCTTTTTATATTGTAATATCGAAGATAAGTACCTATCAAATATTGTAAATTAAAGGGTAAATATCATATTATATGCCTTCAATAATATATAATTATCTTATCTGTGGACACTGGACTGTCCGACCGTGATTGACTGTGAATCATGATTATTAATATTAATAATATTAGTTTTTTACTCAAAGATATGATATTATGTTTTATGTACACTGTATATGTATTAATATCACTATAACGTCTATAACTATATGTATAGTTGTCATTGATTAATGATTATACTAGTATTCAATAATAAACTCATTATCAATTTTACCCACTTGTAAAAATAAATCGGGTTACAGTGGTTCGACTGAATTCTATAAATAAACATCGCTTATTCACTTGTACAAAATGTAGAATCTACAACACTTCAAATGACTTTCCCTAATGTTGAAATTGCCTTTAAAATTTTTGTTTGTATGCCATGCTCTAACGCGAGTGATGAAAGACCTTTATCTGTACTCAAGAGAGTTAAGAATTATTTACATTCATCTTTGGCAAATGAAAAAACATCGGCATTATCTATTTTAACTTTAAGCATTGAAGATGAAGTGGTCCGAAGCATAGATTGGAATGATATTGTGGAAAAGTTTGCAAAACTTAAAGCTAGGAAAAAATCTTTTTTATAACCCAAATAAGTAATAAGTTTATACATAATGTTCAAATATTGTAAATATTGTAAAATATTATATTATCTACCTGTTATAAAGTTATTAAAACATTTAAAATTATTAAAATTAATTATTTGTTCTTATAAATATAAAAGGTGTAAAGTACTTTGAATATTTATGTTAATATATTATAAATAACTCATAATTATATGTACTTTATGAATAAAAAGATTTTTTATAATTTTATTTGGATATACTGTTATATGTAAATAGTGATAATATATTTCTTTCTATAATGTACTCAGAATAATACAATCAGTGTCAACTTCAAAAAATCATAAAAACAAATTAAATTAATTTATATAAATAATATTACAATAATAATAATAAAAAAATAAGCAGGAACCTTTAATGAATAAGTATTTAACATATTTAAGGTAAGAGGTTAATTAAAAATATGAAGTCAATATTTTTTTTTGGGAGGGGGAGGGTCCCGGAGGGGCGTCAAATATTGTTGCCCTAGGGCGTTATTGGTGGTTAGGATGGCACTGAAATTGTTGGATGTGTTTGTCCTACTAATTAACTAAACCTATGATTCCATCCTTCGGTTTAATTGTTCGTACGTTCTTCATCATTTAATAAGTTGAATTGTTCCATAAGTTTAGTGGAAAAATAGGGGGGCAGTTTCTTAAGACTATTCTGTTACTTTCATTTCTAACTTGCCTGTATTTGCCATTAACGTATGTTGTATCGAATTAATTTAATAAAATTTCAGCCTACTCAGGAACAGTGTTTTTAAATATACCATACCATATTTGACATCTCCAACGCGTAAAAATGACAAGCCATCCATTTTTTCCACAAAATTAGATTGGATTTTGATCTTCTCTGTATTGGGTCTGCAACTCTAACTCTTGTAATTTCCGATAGGTCGATTGAGTTAAATGGTAGAAACAATGTTGAATGTGTATATCTTGTCCAAGAATATGTGTGATAACTGATAACTGTGATAACTGCACGTTAAAAATCAACATGTATACTACCACAGGATCAGGAAATAAATGTTATTCTTCACATTTTTTTAAAAGCGTAGTGAGGATTTACTCATAAGTTGTCAAAGTTTTATTCTGTAAGAGAATGTATACTGCTGTTGTAAAATTTCTATTTATTTCTACACGTATGACACACAGCTGACTAAAAAGTTTTGAAGCCAAAGCAAAGTTTCCATCCACAGAATGGTGGACAATTTCCCCTAGGACATTTCCCCCCTTTTTTTTAAAGTTTATTATTGAATAATATAATATTAATTATTATTTAATAAGAAATTATTTTTTTTTGAATAAAATGTTATTTTTTTCATAAATATAATCAATTATACTATAATTAACTTTATAAATTTATACTATAAATTAGATTTTTTTTTCATAAATATAATAAAAATTGTATAATAAAACGTAAAAAAATTATATAAGGATAATAGTCTAAAAATTTCGACATAAAAATGATATATTTTGTAAAAAACATTTAATTTCTGATTCTTTTTTTATATCTAAGCATATATTTTGTAATCGTCTTTCATATTTATTTTATTTTGTAAAAAAACCGTACCTGTTTTAATTTTTAATAATTTATTAATTGTCATTGAATTTGACTTTTGTAGTGCTTCAATGAACATCCAAATATTTGGATGCTGAGTTCTTACTAAAGTTTTAAATTTATTATTGAAACCTTCACTTATATTATTAGTTCTACCTGTGTTTTTCTTTATAGCATTATGTAAATTCCATAAATAAGGAGGAAATAATATTACTTAATATAAAAATAATATTTTATTTAAAAAAAAGTAATTTCTTATTAAACAATAAATTATATTAATATTAATCGGGGGGAAAATGTCCGGGGGGAAATTGTCCGGATACCCCATCCACATACCATCTCGAAGAACCTGCACTAAATTGACATTTGCTACTACCAAAACAAAGTAGGTATAACAAAGTTCAGCTGTTTTATGTATTTTTAAATATAAAAATATATATTTATTATTTTTAATTGTTCAAAATGTACAAATTTGGTTACGAAAGTATTCAACAGATAAAACACCTGGGCAGTTGAATTATTATTGATCTACGTTTTTAATTAGAAATTAAAACTTATGTCTAATGAAATATGACATAATAATATATGGCAAAATATAAAAATTTGCTTTTTATTTTCATGGTTTTTTTTTCGTTTGGTTTTTTTTCTATGGTTTTTTCCTTGATTCGTTCAGAATCTATTAACACAAAATGTAATATTATTTTACGTATTATTATGTAGGTGAAACAATGAAACCTAACCCGTCGACCGTAATAATTAAAAATCGATAGTTCCACCCTCAAATAAAAACGTACGAAGCCCTTATACTGTCATTGATAAATCAATATAGGTAGGTATACACAGTGCACATACGCATCGTCAACGTTTACAGTGGCTCTCGGCCGATGTGCCGCGAGAAATGTCTATTGTCTGATTTCTGATATTTGTGATTACCTAATGAGTAATGATTACATTGGTAAAAAAATATTGAAAACAGTACTTTATTTCATTACATCTGTGTAGAGTATTCTAAAACTTGTTTTGTACAATATTGTGCCGTGAACCAAAAAAGCTTGAGAACCACTGAATTAATAGTATCAGTGATACTGTTACTGTAGTATCATTATTCAACATACCGTATTCACGACGTCGTGTGTGGTGTGTGATAGTGAAAGAGCCCGTGCGTGTGTGACTGTGTGAGTGCCATCTACCTAATGGGAAACTGGGAAAATCATGGCTATACCTACCAACTATGCAGCAGCTACATACCACTATACCAGCTGCATAGTGTAGTCACTTGTCTACTTCACTAGTGAGACAAAGACCGTTGTTGGCGCTTGCGCAACAACGGACCCTGTTATCGATTGTTTGGCGTTCGGAATATTCGGATTCGGACACGTCGTCCCGTGTGTTACCGTCTGCTTATCAGTGACCGCGATCGTACTTAATTATACTATCATCCCATACCACCTAAGACTTTATACCAGGATTACAAGTACAAGGTCTATGGTTATCGTGGTACACACAGCGAGTGCCTCCCACCAAGAGACTCATCGTTTCAGTCGCGGTTAGTGGGTACTGGTCTGGTCAGTGGCTTGAAAACTACTACTTAACCACGCGCCAGCCATAGTTCCGTTTTAAAGCTTTTATAGTTTTATGTTTTATCGCTTCTGAGCTCAAATCGATAACGGCTGCGGCACTACGGTAGTATAACTGTAGTAGGTGTGTTAAGCAAGCCGTGAAGGCGTATACCCGCGCGTACGTCGTAAATCCATAAAAACTAATTTTCGATTCTGTTGATGGTTTCAAGATAAAAAATTAGTCGTTGGACGACTAAGATGTTTGACATCCGGAGTCCGAACACTCCGAACTCGATACCTCTTACCACTCCTACCGGTCAAGAGCTTTGTTTTTATTAACGTATCGAAATGGAATTATGATTGTTGATAACTAATTATGTGTAGATAAAAAAAGATAACATCATTAATCATTGTTCCGTCTGCCGTCGTTAATATTTTTTCTTCTTTTTCCGTCGCAACTGGAATACCAAATATCAACGGAAATTAATATCGTGAGTTAGTCAATTCTTCGAAGATACGACTCCGCGTCATACGACTGTAGTGTTTATCGGAAGATATTATTTTTCATCCATATTATCAATATTTTCTTTCACGCTATGACTGTTCCGCCTATAAAATAAGATATGTTTTCAAGCACGATGGACTGAACTGAAGCTGACTCATTGACACCACACAGCTGTTCAACGAAGTAAGTACCCAGTAAGTGGGTTAGTTAGATCCCTTATACCTAGTTAGTTGTAGGTAATACCTGCCAGGCCTAGTGAGATGGTTCTTGTAAGCATCCTTGACTTGATTTATTGACAATTTACAATAGAATTTACTCTGAATGGAAATAGGACCTGACTCAGGTCACTCGAGTTTGAGGAGTTAGAATGAATTTATCATTAAGATAATGCCAGTATCATTAGCGAAGATATCCAAAACCTGAGTGGGTAATATCAGAATGAATAAAACTGGAGTTAAACTGCTACCCTATGGAACATCTGTTTTTAGTTATATATACAGGACAGTTCATCTTCACCACTTACTAAAGATACTGCTTGTTTGTACCTATACAGTTGTATTATAAATAATAAAAAGTCCTGAAGAAAATAACCTAAATTTTCAAAGAAATCGCTCATAATCAAAAGTTTGAGTGACATCCTAAACAATCCATACATGTACATCATAGTTTATTTTCAAGGGATTGGCATATAACTTAAATTATCATGTGGAATTAATGTAGGAAAGATTGTGTTTTCAATTCAAATTGAGTGTCTGGAATCGTGTTTTGATTTATAAATACTAGATTGATTTTTTTTAGTATCATTCTGTTTATAGTTGTTGAGAATTAAAAGGGATGATAAGAAACTGGTCAGACAATAAGAATAACAATCAGGTATGATATGTGGGTTTTAAATTGATGGTTATAGAGTATTTCAACAAGTGAGGTATGTGGAAGAAGACAAAGATTGAAATTAAGAAGGCTTTCTTTGGAAAATATTCAACAATTTGATGATAAGTTAATCAGTGGTCAAGTTGCTTATATTTGGTACATTTAATCATGAATTGAATTTATAGTAAATATATAGTTTGTAAACAAGGTTAATGAAGAATATAACTAATATTTTAGTATTTATTTTAAAGTTTCTCTTTTATCTCCATTAACCGTACAGCACATGCTTCACGGTCAAAAAGACCGGGCTTTTAGAATTTTGTTCATTGTTTCAAAAATACGAAATATTAACCTAACTCAAGCTATGTACCTTCTAATTAGATGATAAACTAAAATTAGATACAACTCCTGACTGTTTACGATTTGATGCCTGTACTATAGAAGGGTTCAAAGTTCACTACCTATCAATATACCGTCTAAAAGACCATGTGCGTGGTATAATGTGACATTAATACACAATTTAATTTTATGAAAACTCAAAATATGGTTTTTTTTTTTTAAATCTCATATCACCGATAAGACGTTATTTTCTATCTATAAAACATAAATGAATATTTTATTTTCATTGAGACTGGCAAGATTGTTGCTAGTTGACATTGGTTCGCCATACTGTGTGTAACTACGAAGTTTAATTTGTTTATATTATGTATCAATAAAGTGATTTAAAATTATTAATTTTTAATTTTTGATTTAAAAATTATTTAAAATCAATAAAATAATGATTGTTTCAATTTATCGAGTTTTAATTGAAATATTTTATTACACAGTCAAAAACACCGTGTGCGTGGAACCTCATAAATATTTTTAATGTGTGTAATCGAGGGTTAACCAATTTGATTTTAAAAATATACCTATATGGTTGATACTATTAACATTTAATTAATTAATTTTAAATTATGCATAAATAAAAATATTTATAATAATATTATTATATTTTTATTTCAACTGAAAGGTACAGTAAAACCCTTCTCGTCCGCCACTGGAGTAGGTACAAAATACAAATAATAAAATATAAAATATAATTAATATAATTATTTAAAATCGTTGATTTGCAAATTGGAAGTAAACTTTCTTTAAGTATTCAATTCACGCAAGCTTCTCATTAATGTACTCAGTCATACAATTTTCCAAGCGTTTGTTATTTTTTTTCTTGTTTGCTAGTATAAGTTTCCTAGTATTATTACTTCGAAATTTAATATAATTTAATGTCTGAATGCTGTTTATTGAGAAACCGTAGAACCCGAGAACCGAATGTCCCTTAATCAAAATATACCGGGGACCAAACGTCCTATGTCTTATAACTCTCCAGGACGAAACGTCCTATCTTAAAAATTGCCGGGGACAAAACTTCCGTTGACTGGTTTTTTTGACGGGGCGAAACGTCTGTTTACCACCTGGTATACAGTGGTATACATATAATAAAAAATCATTTTTTACATTTCGAAGAATATTTTGTTAATGATTAGATTCTTTAGTATGTGTGTTTTATATCCATCCAATAAAATAAATTAATAGGAGACTAACTAATTTTTTATGCTTTGTAATACTATTTATAAAATGTCAATTTTACTTTAGTTTTTATTAAAAGCAAATATTTATATTTATAGATTACATTTCCTAATTCATTTTATTTATTATCAAAATTATAACTTATAATTGGGTGTGCTACTTTTATTGCTATTTTTATTGTAACTTTTATTACGGTTATAAAAATATTTATTAATTTACAATTATTGACAACTCTTTTGTGGTAAACTAACTCAATAGGTACCTATTAAATTTGAATAATAACTTTTGAGCATCAGTATTTAAATATCCAATTCCTTGTTAGATATTAAGTAATTGTTGAATATAAGTACATTAGTTACTTAATAACATTTTAAATTGTTTAATTGAAGAATTGAAAAATGCTTATTCTTATCTTAAGTTGTTTTCACGTAATCAGTTAATTATATCTGATTCCTGATCTAATCAGTAATGCTCACATTATCAATCTATTGTTCAATTCTTTCATGACACAATCAGTTATTTTATCACTTGAATGTACAGTTTTAGTAGTTTTAGTATAGTTTTCATCTTAGATCATATACTATGGATGGAGCTATGCGTATACCGAATTGTGTCCAACATCATCCACACCACCATTAGAATTTCACGGTACACTACACAAATGTGCATGCCCCTAACTTTTGGGATGGATGATGTTGGACACAATTATACCCATAGCTACATCCATAGTATATGATCTAAGGTTTTCATAAATACTGAATTGCTTATATAGGTATCTAATTTGGTTTTATAATTTTCGACTGTTTTTGATGTATTGTTATAGGAATACTAACTGAAGATGGATAGCAATATATTTCATGAATTTAATGGTCCTGCTAAAGATAAATGTAATTATTATAATCGAACGAGAAATAGACTTCTTATTACAGCTTATGAAGGAATACCTGAAACTCTTTTACTCAATGCCTTAGGGTGTGTTGTAAGTATGAATATTTTTAATAATAATTCCTATATATGAATCACAAATTCACAACTTACAATGTATGTTTCAGCTCTTAGTTTTATTTTTTGCTTTCATGAGGAAAAGAGCATGGGATTATGGACGTTTAGCATTAGTCAATAAAGATTATGAAAAGTAAGATTTAAAAAAAAAATTTATGTATTCATACTATTTTGAATAATAATTTGTTTAGGTGGTCTCGTATATTTTATGGTACAACTGATGAAAATTCAGAGAATAACATTGAAGATGGTAATTCTACAACTACATTAGACAACTCAATGCCTGTTGATAGAGGTTTATTTTCTTGGTTCTTAACAATTATACAACTTAGGTAATAAAACATTTTTTTTAAATATTTTTTTTCATAATGTGAATACTCGCTATACCTATTTGTATCCTATTATTTTAGAGATGAAAAAATTTTACGTAAATGTGGTTACGATGCTGTTCAATATTTATCATTCCAAAGGCACATAATGGTGTTAATGGCTATAATTACTGCAGTTTCTTTAGGTGTGGTACTTCCAATAAATTTTGCTGGTGATCTAGAAGGTGATGAAAGATCATTTGGACATACTACTGTTAGTAATCTTCATCCTGAGTAAGTTATATTATTAGAACTCACAATGTCTGGTTTGGATTACATAAGTAACATATAGATATAAGCATGAGAGAGCAGTCATGTTATTTGTGAGAATTTTATATGTGTTTGTTGAACATTTAATTAACTCTGATAACAAGCCTCAAGATATGCGTTTAGTTTTTATGATTGATTTGTGTGCATTAGTTAGTACATAGCACAATATGTGTATGTACATCCATACATAAAACTAAATACAAATGTATGTTCACGTTCACGTATGATCATGTTGAATAGCAAACAATAATGTGCATACATGTGTGTGTAAACACCCTTTAGGTTAAAGTATTACATAAAATCTATGCTACAGTTTTTGGTGCCTTTATCTGGTTTAATGTAAAGTTTCAGAGGACATTATAACCGCATGTTTTGTTTCCATCTTACAATTGCATAACATAGCAAGTTGTGTACAATCAACAGATCACGTTTAGCTCGGTTAGTTTAAAAACTAGAGTGAATTGACCTCTCATAAAATTTAAAGGTAAGATACCTAGGCAATATTGTTGGTTTGTTATTATATTTTAATTTTAAAGCGAGTTATGAGTTTTTTAAGTGGTACAAAACAATTTACTATATTGAAATACTTATAACTCACTTCTAAATCAAAATATAATATAAAGCTCATGAGGTTGTCTTAAATGTCAATTCACTCTAACATTTAAACTGACAGAGCTAAACGTGATCTGCCGAGTGTACAATTTGTTATGTTACGCAGTTACGCTCTTGGAAAAAGGAGACATGCGGGTATAACGTCCTTTTAATATGTTGTCTTAGTATATGTGTATAATTTACAAACTGTTCATTTTTAGTTCACCTTGGCTTTGGGTACATGTGACTATAGCCATGTTATATTTTCCATTAACTATTTGCATTATGAGAAGGTTTTCTGTAAATCTTAAATTAGAAGAAAATGGTGAATGTTGGTCACGTACGTTGATGATAACAAATATTCCCAGACGAAATTCTGACATAAATGATATGGATCGACATTTTAAGTTAGTATTTTTTATGATTATTTGTTTTTTTTTTCGATATCATTGCAAATTGTTAAATATTAGGTATCTATTAATTATACTCAACTAATTTTTAGAGAGGCATATCCCGAGTGTGAAGTAGAAAATATTCAACTTGCGTATGATGTCAACAAAGCTAATGAATTAGATAGAGACAGGTACATTAAATACATTTTTTAGTAATTAGTAAATATGAGCCTCTATAATATTGAACTATTACTAGTTAACTTAATATAACATTTTATATCATAAATAATTAGTTAATATTTTATAAAGTTTAATTTATTATTTATTAATTATTATTTGTTTATATGTATAGAAATGCTGCAGTTCAAGCTAGACAATATTGTGAAAATCATTTAAAAACTGTAGGTGAACGTCTGACAGTGCAACCCCATGTTTGTGGTTATATTTGTATTTGTTGCGGTTTCTGTAGTTCTAATAATTTAGATGCTATTGATTATTATTCTCAAGAAGAAGCTCGGCTAAAAACAGAAGTAAGAAATTTATGACATCAATTTTAGTAAACTGTTGGTTATTTGTTATTTAAGTCTTATAGAGTAACCTTGTTTAAAAAAAATGTGTTTTATAATTTAAATACTTGGTGAAAAAATCTATGTAATTGCTTAACAGTTATCATGTAATATTAATAACGGCTGTTTATATTTATTTTTATATAGTATGTTTTGAACAATTCATTTTTAATTCCCAAGGCATTCATACTATAATACATGCACAATAAACATTCTGACTGAAAAGAAGAGCATATTTACTGTTTATATGATGGCGTTAAAACCACTTTTTTACCGATATCCGATACTCCAATATGTGCTGCTTATATAAAACCGATACCCGATAATATATGGAAATATTAAAACAAAACGCATGAGCCGATACTATCAACTGATAAATAATAAAACCTATACCCCATAACATAAATATTACCTTGAAAACATTGATTATTAATGGTAATAAATGATTATTTAATATTGATAACCTAACCTGTGTATTTGTAAATTGTGATATACTATGCAGTTTGATAGGTTTTTTGGGTATCCATTCTAGTATTTGCCCATCCTTAGTTAAAACTGTTTGAAATTAAATTGATTTTAAATTCTTAAACTACATAGTGCGAATGTCTTAACTTAAATGGTTTACATTTTTTAACGGTTTTTATAACTTGATACGTTTATATGATAGGATTAAAACGGTTTAAAAGATGTATTAAAATATTTTCATTTAATTCTTTAAATTAATCTGTTAAGTAGGTATTACAAATTTAAGCAACTATTGTAATTACAACTAGCATTAGTTAATATTCAATCACAGAACTACATGGCTTTTGAAATAAGTGTGTATTATCTAGTAGTCTGACGATGAAATTATATAAATATCTTTAATAATAGAATGACTATAAAAAATATTTAAGTTAACACACATAGGAACTCTGAATATAACTTTAAACTTAATTGATATTTGGATAGCACCATTACTAAATGATTGATTATTTTAACTATTAGATAACAGTAACATAGATGTTTTCTTTTGTTAATATTATACTGATAGGATGTCTACTAAAAAAATTAAACTCCTAAATCTTTAATATTTTACGATTTCTGCTTACATTATTATTGTTACTTTAAGAGGATGCCAGCGCACTATTTGTTTTCTCTTTCTGGCTCACTCGTAACATAGACAAAACGCATATACACAGAATCATTTTTTCTATATCTTGAAGTAATTTTAGTGTAAAACCTCCCATTACGAAAAAGATAGAAAATAATATTTTTGAGGGAATGACATATTGATTTGTCTAAATATTGTCTCTTAATAATTTAAACATTATTTAAATGTACAGTGTTTTTTTGTTTATTTTGAAAGTCAAATATCAATAAAATATAAAATTGATATATCATTCCCTCAAAAATATTATTCTTTATCTTTTTTGTAATGGAAGGTTTTACTCTAAAATTACTTAAAGACATAGAAAAAATGATTCTTCGTAAATGCATTTTGTCTATGTTACGCGTGGGTCAGAGAGAGAAAACAAATAGTGCGCTGACATCCTCTTAAGCCATTCATCAAACATGTTTGTAAAATTAAATAGTATAAAGGTATGTATAATAATAAAAATAATTTTAAATACAATTAATAATATCCGTTTAAAACACTTATAGGTGTCACTGCCTGTTTTTCCAACTCCTCTATTCAACAAAAAATACTTAACGGGATGGGATTAACTCTTGCCTCTCATTAATAAATTAAATCAGCATTTAATCCAACTTTAAAAATTTTCTCTTATTTTAAAGAAAATAAAAAAAAATTACAAAATCCGACTTTTCTATAAGGTATGATGATTTTTCATGCAAGAGATAATTTTTTTCTTCTAAAAACGCACCGGTTTTGATGCTTTTAAATGACGATGTTAGTTTTAAGGATTGGTCCCTTTATATTCAACATCTGTAATTCCTTCTACTATTTTCAATATCCAAGTCGGAACTATTGGAAGTATCTCAACTCATCTATTTATAATATAATCTCCATTGCATTTATATTTTTACCTTAGCAAACATTTGTTGATTTCAAAAGTTTCAAGTCTAATATAGCGTTTTCAGAATTAATAATTGAATAAAATTCACTCATTAATTTTGTCACATGGATAAAATAAAATGCAATGAAAAGTAGAATATTTTCCTTGTTTTGAGATGTACCTGCTATATATTGTAATTAAGGTTGTTGAGAGTGAATCGTTTTTCCGTGAATTCAGACCAAAAAAAAATATATATATATATACTTTCATGAGTCCAATTTAAATTTTGAAAATATATTTAAAAATATTTGCTTCTTTTCAAGGTTTTGTAAGAAATTATTATTTTTTTTTATTGACATTACAGTACATTAAAAAAAATTTAATTCTATACTAACTAGATAATTTAATAGATCGAAATTTTATTTCTTACAGTATTAAAAAATAAGAGACTCAAACATATCTTTAAAATGAAAATCAGGTTTTCAGTACCGACTACCAGATGAATTTTCTTTCGTTGTTTGGTACCTCTATAGTCAAAGGAGTCGATATTTATTTGATCGCAAAATATAATGTAGTGTAACTCCACGTACATATGCTATGGTTTTTAGATGTAGTTTATCTTCAATTATCTAAAGTGTTTTAGGAATGAATGCTAGTGGTCTGCCATAACTATACCCACAGCACCCTCAATGTATATTGCTTAAATCCAACTCCTTAAAAAAGGTCCACTATCAACAATCTTAAGACAACTTCAATAGTTATGCTATAGCCAAATTTATTATCTATTAAATAATGGAACTTCAATGATTATTATAATGTACATGGTTCATTCTAACTTGTGTGGTTGATCACATATTGCACAAATAATAGTTTGAATTGATTTAAGGCATATGGTTTCATCATTGTTCTATAAATTGTTAGTAAATCTGAGTTAATATAATTATTAATTCAAAATGTAAATTTTTATTATACCCCATTTTAATGGTGAACATAATGTGCTATAACTATGCAGTAATTATTAAGTAAAAGGTCTGAGTTGTTGATAATGGCCTAAGGTTGTATCTGAAATAATTGATTAAGATAATTAATTTAGTTCTATTGAACATTTTTGCATTAATTTATAGATAGAAATTTGAAAAAAAAAATACAACTTGCTTGCTAGACTTTTATGTAATTAAGTGTATTTGTATAAGATATTGGCGTTGTACGTAAGAATAAGACTGGTCGGCCTGTAATCAGAATCAATTTACAATGATCATGTAATGAAGATGAGATTATTTTCATGGATATTGAATATGATAATTTAAAATTTTAATTTTTACAAAATTATGTTTCTTGAGATAACCAGCATCTGCACAATTGTAATAGTCACATTATTGATCATTAAAATTTTTAGGAAATAGTTGACTATTGTTGCTTTATTAATGTTGCTCATCTTATAATATCTGTTATCATCTATACATTTATAGTTAGTACAATATATTCTTAACAGAGAGCAACCGGCTCTAAGATAACCTATCTTATTTATTATATTTACTTATTTTATTTATTACTTTTAGTTAGAAGCAGAAAAAGAATCCGCTTTAAAGAGACCTCTTGGTATAGCTTTTGTAACTATGACAACAATACATACAGCTAGACTCATTCACCAAGATCACGTTTACAAGTTATCCAAATGTGGTCGTCATAATCCACCTACCAGTTCTGTAGCGGGTCTACTTCAGCCTTATCGTTGGAGAGTAACTTTTGCTCCTCCTCCTGATGATATATTTTGGTAATTTATATTATTAATATGCATATTTTCTAGTTAAGATATGAAATAATATATCCATAAGTAATAAAGTTTTAAACAAACTTTATGAGGATTTATCAATTTACTAATATTGAAATTTCACTACTTCATATTATTATTATTATTTTTCATGTTATTTCAAAAAATAATTAAATTGATTAATGTAATGTTTAATTATTGCTAAAAAATTATTTCAAATTAATTACTAATCCTTAACTACAAATTTATAATGCTTATACACAATCAATGTTGGTTTTAAAATAATTAGTTATGGGTTTTTGTTCTAGGGAAAATTTGACTGAACCATCTCACAATCGATATTGTAAAATTGTATTAACAAATTCATTTTTAGTGATAATTTTATTTTTTTTGACTACTCCTGTAATTGTTTTGAATGTTATGGACACTCTTAAGCTCAGAGAAATAGAAAAAGCTGTAAGTTGATATTTATTTTATCGCAGTATATAAAATAATAGCTTATAGTGTGATTTAAAAAAAATAATTTTTCAATTTTTTAACAGAGTCCTATTTTATCAGAATTTATGCCTACATTATTGTTGTGGACTGCGGCTGCATTATTACCGGTATTAGTTATAAGGTCTGATCAGTGGCTTAGTCATTGGACAAGATCTAAAAGAAATCATTCCATTATGCGCAAAACGTTTGTTTTTCTTCTTTTTATGTGTTTGATACTTCCATCTTTGGGATTAACTAGGTAAGTAGCTATAATTAGGGTTGTAATATGCCCTACAAATTCAAAATTATACTCTAAAATTATTTTTATTTTTAATAATTTTGATATAAATAATAACATTTGGTTTCAATGTTACTATAAATTTTAAAGAATTGTAAAAGCTTAACAGGCAGAATTGTTCGTTATGGATTTTAATTTTTTTTATAGATTTAGATCTATATTTATTAATTTGTACATAGTTATGGTTTGTTAAATGTATATAAATTCAATAAATAGAATGAACAATTTTAAAATAAAATAACATTCAAATTTTAGATTCAGAACTCCAAAACACCTAAAATGCTCTAAAAATGCAAATTTAAAACTTCTTATTCTAATTCAAAAATACATCAAACATATTGATAAAATATACACAAATGGTTCACGGCATCTAAAATGTTGGACCCTATTAATTGCGAATTTCGTCAATAGATAGCGTGTCATAATAGAAAAAAATTACTACTGCATGGAATGATTGATGATGGAGGTGTGATTGTCGCTATATATATATATATATATATATATATATATTCTATACCCGTATACTGTATAGAAAACCTGTTAAAAATAATCTGCAATAAGAAAATATATCCTATTCATAATTTTATTTTACAAACAATATTATATTATGTTTATTACCTCTAGTGGTACGTATTATGATAAAATATATTATTTAGTTGAATCATCATTCAATCATTGAATTTAAAATGTTAAAGGAAGTAATTACTGTAAATGCTATACTTTATAAACAATTATTGTTATATGTTGCCATTTGCTTTCTATATATATCAGTTATAAAAACAGTGTTTTTGTTAAATACATAATTTATAAAGTAACCATCGAAAATTTTTATATCTATTAATTTTTGCTTAAATACCCACTAAAATAACAATCAGAATACAAAGGAAATGTTACAACTATATGATGCACTATCATCATTGAACAAAGAAAATAAATATGAAGAGCTAGTAACTGAATATTGTTGTCATCATCATCACTTTCTTGAAAATATGTATTTGAATCAAGACATTGATAAAATATTAATATTTTAAAATGCTCACAACTCATTATTTTAAAAGTTAAAACATCGTAAAAAACGGATCATGAAAACTTAGATAATGTTTTTTTTTTAAAGTTTTATAGTAGGTCAATTGTTAATTTACTCTTATATCAATACTGATAGCACCGTATTGAAATTAGCAAATGGAAATTTGGTATGTCATTCAAGTGTTCTTACACCTGCAGACAACACCTGCAGGTGTGACGTTCTTTTAACTTCTTTTACAAATTCATATGCATGAGGAGCTGGATAACTTGTTAGTATTGATACAGGTACGCATAGTGACATACATTGATTAAAAAAAAAACTTGTTAAGCCAATTTACAAGACAATTTTTTTAATAGTCTAGGATTTATATGGCAGTCTATAACTTTTTAAGAGTGTGAGAGGTTGTCTTACATTTATTAACCGTATTTATATATTTGATAACTTGATAAGAATCTATTATTATTCTTAAATGTTATGTCACTCGTTAATAAGTTATTGCTTATATTCTTAATAATATGTGAAACATAATACACAGCAAGTATTTGATTATCATTTACTTATAAGTCCATGGATTTTCTTTACTAAAACATAGTTTTGATGATGCTGATCTATTGTTTTGGTATGGATCATATTTAATTGCTGTGATATGCAGTTTTCTACTTATTAACTTATAAATTAGTTACATAATACTCTCTGATAAAGGCGTTGCTTTCATATAACTAAATTAGAGGAAATATGAAACTGGTAATTTTCATGGCAAATAAATTCCTCTTATTTAAATCATTGCTTTACTTTCTAATCACATTATTCCTCCCAAAAGTATTCAATTATTCATAAGTCATAACTTTCTAACAATATCTAAAACTTGAATATATTAGCCGTTTTCTAAGGTGTTTTTATTTTCATTCATCAAATATTAGGTTACAAAATGTTTCTTCATGGAACTAATTTTCATTTTTATTTGTTTATACAAATCAGAATTAATGTTAGGTTTGAATTTTCAAGCTCCGATCCAACGCTTTATTGTAAATAAATCCAAATAAATTAAAATGTGTTGATCTTAAATATTTATAAACTGATGAAGATTTATAAAAATGAAAAAAATAAAAATTTTTTTTTAAAACATGCTTTTCTTAATACTACTTATTACACGAACTAAAAAGTTGAAAATAAACTTACTTTTAAAACAATTTCTTAATGAAACTTCAAGGTTATCAAGATATTACTAAAACTGTGTCTAAAATGTATTTGTTGCAAAATTTTTAAAACTTGTGAATTACAAAAAACGAAAAGCATGGTGCACTTATGATAACTCCAATATAAAGTCACTCTACAACTGAATCATTAGATAAACTTTATGATAAATATTTTAAAGATTATTGATTATACTTATAATTTTGTAAGAGATATTCTTGACTCATAGGAGCCCCATGCTTTTCGTTTTTTGTAATTCACAAGTTTTAAAAATTTTGCAACAAATACATTTTAAACTCAATTTTTGTAATATCTTGATAACCTTGAAGTTTCATTAAGAAATTGTTTTACTAGTAAGTTTATTTTCAACTTTTTCGTTCATGTAATAAGTATTATTAAGAATTTAAGAAAAGTATGTTTTTATTTATTTATTTTTTTTGTTGCGCCTCTGGAGATGACCTCCAGGTACACCCGCCATCGGCAACCTGTTTGTTCAGGTCAAGAACTGACAACTGGGTCATTGCTATGGTCTCCTAGGTTATGTAGAAGTGACTTAAATTGAACTCACAAGATTTGATGACAACAGAAATGAATGAATGAAACATTGTGAGTTAAAGAAAAGCATGTAATAAAGACAGAGAGAAAAGTCTTTCATTATTAGTCTATGATATTTTACATATATACTTTGGTAGGTTTATATTTTTATCATTGTTTGATAATGAATTGATGAAAAACTCAACGAATTAAAATCTTTTGATTTTAAATAAATGCCTGGCACTTTTTGAAATATAATACTTGATTAATATTTTTTTTTTGTTATTAAATTTGATTATTTATACGAGGTAAAATTGTCTCCACTCAAGGTCATTGTATGCAATGATTTATCATTGGTTTCAAGTATAACATATCCATTATAATGATATAGTTGACAACTATTGCACAACAGAATGGTACCCACTTTCCACCTTTTTTGCTTATTGCTTTTTATATCCGAGTTATTGTTTTTAACTCATAAAAATGTTAAACTTTTTTCAAAAAAAAGAAGATATATTTTAAACACTCCAACAATTGTTATCTATTACTTTGTGAAGATCAATCAAAATGTACTTATTTATTTAAGCTTTATTCTACTTTGGATGTTTAGCTTCCAAGACAATTTTGTTGGGAGGTGCAGTTGCTACCATTGTTCCAGTGTTACTAGATGTGCCTGAAATTTTAATCCACATTCTTGATCTGTCTAGATCTTTTAGAAATCCATACAAACATAAATTCTGATTATTTCTAGGACTTTCTGTAAGAATAATACTTACATTTACTCACACAAGACGTAATTAATAAGCACTTATATATTATAAAGATTTTCTGTAATTTGTGGTTACTACTTACAAATAACTTGGGCTGAGAAGAACTTAATGTATTAAAAAAAAATGACATATGTGCAAACATATGCTCTTAAAAAAAGCTCAAATATGCTGTTTAATATTATGCAATTATATTTTTATAAAATGTACTTAAATGGGAATTAATTTGGGAAAAGGATAACTCTTAAAAAAAAATTTTATGAGGTTTAAATTGCTTGTGTGTATTTTTTCTTTGTAGATCATAAAAAATTATTGTCTTAAAATTAAAAAGTTATACATATATGTAGGTAATAGAAGTTATTTTTTGCAAATTATCATCTATAGATTATTATGCATAGTATATACATATTGCAAATATGAAAAATCATATAAATTAAGTAAAGTAATTTTTTTATATTTTAAATGTATGCATCATGAAACAAGTTTGTACCTACAAAATCAGATTTTTAATATTGTTGTTGCTACAACAATACAACAAATCTTTTGTATTTTTAGTGCCCAAGCATTCCTAATGTTTGCATTTCAAGCTGGTATTGAGACTTATCGTTGGCAATGTGTGTTTTTACCTGATAAAGGAGCATTCTTTGTGAACTATGTAGTTACGTCTGCTCTTATTGGAACAAGTTTAGAACTCATACGATTTCCAGAACTTTTTATGTATGCTCTCCGATTATCATTATCAAGGTATGTGCAATATTCAGTAAAAGTTTATGTATAGTTTAAATAATATAAACAACCTATTAAACTGTTTTTCAATTTTATTGGAAATTTTTTAGCCAATGATTACTAAGTAAAAGGTCTGAGTTGACGATAATGGTCTAAGGCTGTATCTAAAATAAATAATTTTGATTATTCATTTAATTCTATAAAATATTTTAGTATTGGTTTGTAGATAATAATTAGAAATAAAAATAAAACTTGCTTGCTAGAATTTTTTTAAATTAAGTATTCCTTTTCTAAGATACTAGCTTTGTATGTAAGGACAAGATTGGCCTGTGACCAGAGTCTGTATACTATGATCACGGAATGAGATGAGGCTCAATTTTATAAATAGTTATTCAAATAAATATATTTGTCACTTAAAAATTAAAATCTAAAACAGGACTTAGTTGTACATCTAATATTGTTGTGTGGAAATTAAATGTCTTGAATTTATTTTACAATTTTCCTATCCCTTCATTAATTATTATTATTAATCTTGTTAGTTGTTGTTTTAGTCATGAATGAAAGTAGATAATTAAACTGAATTTGTTACTGCATCCAGTATAATAAATTATGGATGGTTGATACTGTGATTATTAAATATATTATCTTTATATTCTTATTGATAACTATAATGAATTTAAATCATTAATAGTTCTAATATTTGTTTTTTTTTATACTGAATAATAATTTTAGTATTAAGTAGGTGAATACATTTTTATTTTATAATTTATAGATCGAAAGCAGAATCTGCTAGTGCTAGAAGACTTATTCTTTGGGAATTTCCATTTGGTGTACAGTATGCTTGGATGCTTATTATATTCTCAATTGTGACAGTGTATAGCCTTTCTTGTCCTCTTATAACACCCTTTGGTAAGCATTATTTAAATAATGTTTATGATGCATTTTATATAACCAAAAATTGTTAATTATTGGTTTTAGGTCTTTTGTATATGGTTACTAAACATTTCGTTGACCGTTATAATATATATTTTGCTTATGGCAAATCAAAAATTAGTAAACGCATACATAGTACAGCTATAAATTGTGTTATGGTTTCCATTGTACTTTTACAAGTAAGTTTTACTTCGCTGTCAATGTTGCGTCATGGACTTCATGATATCACTTTATTTGCCTTGGTTGGACTTATAATAACATTAACATTTACATTATCTCAATGTTTCTTCCGAAACTGTACTGCATGGAGTCCTATACTTTATCAAGTAAGTAAATTCTATGAATCTAGATTATAATGTCATTACAATATTGAACTATATGGCTATACGACACAAGCGCTAAAGGTACAAAAATGACCTATCATTTTCACTAATCTAATATTGTATATCTGTTATAACCAAAATTTGAAATAAATGCCAAAGATGCAAAAATGATATACAAGGTGATTCTTTTATCAAACAACACTTATTATTTAAAAAAGTATTGACTTTTTTCAAAATATTTTTGCATATAGTTTTAAGTTGTTAAAAAACCAATGTTTTTATTAAAAAATTATATTTTTAAATATTTTTTATCCTTATCATTTTTTAAGTTTTTTACTTTTTTGAATAACGACATAGAGTTTTCATTTCATATTCCAAAGCAGAATATTTTTCTAAGTATTTTGATTCATAAAAATCGAATTTAGGACGAGTAGTTTATGAGTTATAAGTATTTAAAGTTTAGACAAGCGGAGTAATGGACAAACATTTTGCGGGGTAACCCCGTACCACTCCACTCTGCCCATCTATACTTTAAATACTTATAACTCATAAACTACTCGTCCTAAATTCGATTTTTATGAATCAAAATACTTAGAAAAATATTCTGCTTTGGAATATGAAATTAAAACTGTTGTCATCCAAAAAAGTAAAAAACTTAAAAAATGACAAGGATAAAAAATATTTAAAAATATAATTTTTTAATAAAAACGTTGGTTTTTTAACAATTCTAAACTATGTAAAAAAATATTTTGAAAAAGTGAATACTTTTTTAAATAATGAGGGTTGTTTGATAAAAGAATTACCCTGTATAATTTGTGCTAAAATGAATATCTTATATAAGTAGTTATTTAAAAATTGCCATCCTATAAAAAGTTATAGTGTATAATATATTATACTAAAATAATATTCAATAACAAATAAATAAATAAATATAAATTTAGTATATCCGTTGCGATTTTATAAAAAAAAAAGTCAATAGGTAGTAAATTATAATTGGTATACATGCAAAAATGATACTTTATCAGTATGATCACTATATGAATGGAACAATGTGCCACATAAATTTGATCTTTTAAATGTTGATGATATGATTCAGCTGCATTTGTAGTTCATATAACCTCATTATACAGAATTTCAGCCCAAATTTTAGATAGAAATTACTAGAATCAATGTATGTTTCTAAAAAGTAATAACTAAGTTTGGGGTTATTTGATCTTCAGATGTGATGGATATTAAATCTGCAAAAGAATCAGATTCTTTGGTGCACAGCAGAATAGCCAAACCAAAAAAAGGATTCAACTAAATCCCTATTTCAGAGTTCTTCATGTATTCATTTCAAAGACCTGAGTTTTGAATTTTCCGAAACCACATAGCCCCAAATGAAATTTACAACATTTTATTTTTGAATTTGGAAAAACTGCTAAAAATCCATATTATGCTGCTTTTTCAAAATCAACTAAGAGTGTTTTTGGAGAAAATTCTAAATTATATTTTTCTTACAATTTCTGTATGTATTCCCACATTGATTCGTATAACTTTGAAGTTTTACATTATAGTTGACAGTAAATTAAATGTTATTAATTAAATCTTCCACAGTTAAAAACATGTATCGTATATAGCTGGTAAAAGAATTTCGGACACATATAAAATGTACCTTACTCACCATTAACACGAACAATTGAATTCATAGGTTTATCCATCTCTATTTTATAAAGAATATTTATTTTTTACACCTCAATGACACATTCCCACTGGCCATTTCTCGCTAAAATCTATATTTTTGTTCGTTATATAAAATATACACAACACCTTTATTCATAATAGTTTTTATAAAATCAATTTTAACGAATGACGTTCTTACACAAATGCTCACGAAGTAGGTATTAACAATGTGTTATAACACAAAACTGCTCATACACTGTCTATGTGACAATCTATCATAATCAGATAATACATATGTTAATTAAGATTAAATGTTTGGAGTTTTTGAACAATATAGTTCTAAATTTAATATCTATTTACTGTGGCATACAAGTACCTAGGATTTTGGCGCTTATGTCTTTCACCGAACTATATAATATAAAATACATATTTACGTTTCAACCTTTTAAGGTAAGAAATCCACGTACAGTTCAACCAAGTCCAGCAAGAAGACGTGATCATTCACATGGTTTTGACTATGTCCCTGAAGTATTACGTCAACCTTTGCCACATACAGCCGCAAATTCTCTAATTACGTTGACACCAAACGATTCTGGTACAACATTGGATGATTTGGAAATCGAGATGAGACATAATGATGATAGATCAGATTATCATCCACAGACTAAAGTAATTATAGAATCTCAAAATCACTGTGATCAACTATACCAGAATTATGATTATAATCAAACAGTTCCTATATAATAAGGTAGAAAAACTGTGATTCTTATTTTTATAGTAACAAAATTAATATTATATATATCTATATTTATTTTTTCAGAAACATATTCCGTTTTTACTTTTAGTTATCTTATTTCACTTTATAGATTTCATTTTATTTTATATTGTCATTGAAAATAGTTTATGCTGAAATTACTGACATTACCTATAAAATATTTTCTAAAACATAAATTATAATATTTTCATAAAATAAATTACCTGTTGACTATAATATTTGCTCGAAATTGTTATTAGAAATAACTGGTGAACACAGTTCTAATTTTAACACATCTACAAATTCAGAAAACATAACATTAAGTAAATTATATTGTCCTATTCATAAGGTTTTAATCATATTTTCATAATAAAGAGGTTTTGTATCCATAATAATTTTTAATGCTGTTTAAAAATAATATCATAGAAACAATAGTTTATGTATGTTAAACGTTTTTTCTTATCATTATTATGCTAATAAGAGATTTCTTTGAAATTTATAATTTAAAGAAATTTTACTCTTGATCAGACCATAATCAATTATAGTTATTCTTAATATATTTATATAACACATATATTCTTCTTTTTTCATCAACATTGTGTTTTTTTATACAATAGCTTAAAATGAAAGAATATTTTTTCAATTAAATATTTGTTAAACTTACTCTTCATTTTACATGTTCCATTTTAAATTATTTCTTTGATGTAGTTATACAGCACAAGATAATAATCAAAAAAAAATTATCTCTACTATATACTACATGTATATACTGCTACTAAATGTTAAATAATTGTCTTGAATATAATAAAGCTTTTTATTTATTAATTTTTTTTTTTTTTGAATACAGTATAAAACAACATAATATTTTTTTATTTCTCTAACAGCAGTAATTTAAAACCAATAATCAAAAATGTATAAAAAATTAATATTAATTTTAATTACCTTATGGAATATAATTAACCCATTGATAAATTGAAAATTATTATTTTTACAAAGCGTTCATAGTAGTTAAATGTAAATGATATACAATTAAAACTGATTTGATGGCAATTGATAAATAGCAATGGTAAAAATGTGCAATAAAATTATATTTATATTGTGTGATTTACTGTTTTTTTAAACCACATTGATTAATAATTGTATAATTATATTGATCTCTGTGAAAGCTTTTGAATTATTATTGTCCATTAATGTATTGTTATTAACTTAATATGATAATTTTACCTAGTTCCCATTGTCAATGTTAGTTTTAAATATTTTAACAAAAAAAAAAAAAAAAAAAAAAAAGTGATAAATAATTGATAGTAATTTTTCTTATATGCTAACAATTAATTTACATTAATTTAACATACCTTTTGTTGTTGTTCTATAACCAATAATTTGTCATTACTCAAATTGGCTCATAACTGTAAGCAATATTGTTTTTCAAATTTGTAGGAATTAATTTATAAAATAATGTACTTATAATGGTATATGATTGAATTCTATACTGATAATTTATATATTAATAATTATACCAACACCACAATCGTTTGTGATAAAATTTTTAGTAAGGCTTATTGTATTAATAACAAAAAATATTGAAATTTTACACATTTATATAACTTTAAACAATAATTTACAATTGTATAGTGTGTTTCTAGTCTAAAAAAAAATCATTATTAAACTAATGTAGAGCAAGCTATTAACTATTTATTTTTTTTTAGTATTAAGAATTTTTTTTTTGTACTTATATCTGTTTTAACGTTTGTGACACCTGCAATATTTTATAGCTTATAATTAATTGTTATTATATAATTTATTCACTATCCCATTTTGTTTTGATTTCCAATTGAGAGAAAATTATTATCATTCTTAAATAACATTACACGTGTATGTTTACTCTTAAACAGTAACATTTATTCAAAACTTCATCCATGATTGGATACTCCTTATTTTAAATTTATAATTATATAACAAAATGTGTATTCGAGTATATTTATAATTCTTTTTTTTGTTATAAATTTTCCAGCTTTATTTTTTATGAATAAAGTAGTTATTTTTTTGTCTTTTTAATATTTTTAGAATCTCTTGAATAAAAAGCATTTAATTAATATATATATTATATATTTTAAAACTTATGTTAATTTCATTGTTTGAAATGTTGAATAAATGTTTTTAAATTGGTTTAAATTAATTAATTTCCCTGCATTATTGTTAATTATATCAACATTTATCTGCATACTGGTTCTTATGATTATTTTTGTAAAATATAATTATTTATCTGCATACTGGTTCTTATGATTATTTTTGTAAAATATAATTATTAATTTGACCCTTTGCTAAATAAAAATATTATAACGCCATGTTCAGTGGCGCCAAAGCCATATTTTTCAGATGTAGCAAAACATAATTTTACTGACTCACCACCTACGCCCTCTCTAACTCAAATGTTTTTTAAAAATATTAATTGTTATTGGTAAATATTAAGCTAATAGCTAAACTCGTGCACTTCGTAGCCGGTTAAAATTCCTACCTCTTATGTGTCTCAAACTGTGTGTTAAATTCCTTACTTATGATTAGGGAACGGATTTTAATGCAAATTGCATTTTTTTCTGAATGTTCGAAAATATTGCTTTCCAAGCAAATATTTCGCTCACACAACAATTGCCAATCATAATTGTTTCATTAATGTCAAATGTTGGCTGAAAATTAAATGTTTACAATTAAACACTTACACAACCATTATATAACATTTTATTTTTTAAAACCATAATTAAAATATATATTACTATTTATAATATATTAAAATATAAGTTATTAAAATTTAATTAATTTTATAATTAAATGTTTAGAAAAATGTCAAAATACAACACTGAAAATTCAATGAAAATTAAACCTTATGAAAAATAGTAAATATATGAATCGATCTTTAGAAACTAATAATATTATTAAACCTATTATAGGTACCTAATATATATTATATACAACAATATATACTTAATTATTGTGTATAAAAATAAATTTTTTAAATACATATTGATTTATTTTTATATAATATATGTGTACAATAGTAATACTATATATATATATAAAATATGGAGACAAAAATGTATAACAATTCATCAATTGAGAACGGCAGGCCCGATTTGGCAAACTCTTTTTTTTGTTTGGGTCGTCATTGCCAGGAGAAGGTTCTGAGTCTGAAATCAGCGTTAAATTATCAATCAGAGATTGATTATTTAAAATTTACAGCGCTTCAAATAGGACCAATGACTATATTATGTCCTAAGTGCCATGCAAAAAAATGGAAAGATGAAACTCATGGACTTAGCTGCTCTGACAGTAGAGTTGTTTTACACTAATTTGAGGATCTTCCAGGCCTAATTAAAAGTTTAATTGATAATTCTCACCCTTTATCAAAACATTTCTTTGATAACTCTAGACGGTATAATACACTGTTTCAAATGACATCGTTTAGAGCAAACGAAATAGCTGAAGGGAACTTCATGCCCACTTTTAAAATTCATGGTCATGTGTATCATTTAATAGGAAGTTTATTACCCGAAATTGGAAATAATGCTAAATTTTTACAAATATATTTTATGTCAGAGTCGGATCAAATATCTACTCGAACAAATATGATTCAAAATTTAAAAAGAGGTTTCATTGAATCATTGCAAACAGTTTTTCGTGAATATAATCATCTCACACAGAGACAGAGCTTCAGATCTAATCTAGATGAGTCGAGGTTCTTTGATGAGTTGCAAAACTTTAAGTTGGTTATTCATGCTGATTGTTATGAACGCATTAGCTATTAGTATATAGTATTAGCCTTTTGTATTAGAATATAATAGTATATTATTGTAGTCTAGGGGCAACGCCTAATGTGTAGGTGACTCCCGGAATATTGTAATTACACGGCACTCGCTTGGGAACCGTAAGCCGGTATTACACTGGATCGACACCAGTCGATCGACACGTTGATTCGACATCTGCTACCGAATTACCTTCGACTTTCATGCCGATTTGACTTGTCGATCGACAAAAAGTCGGTAAACATCAAAGGAAACTGAATCGACAACCGCACGGTAGCGAATTGCGTAGGTGGCAAAATTATTATTTAGGTATTATAACTGTTATTTATTATTGGTAAATAAAAAATTTCCGTGGCTAGAATTTCTAACAGGGGGCATCCAAGTGTGTTTTTGAATTTTTGACCCAATTTTAAATTTGGTTTGTCCTACCCCCACTTTGGATACGCCGTTAGTAAATAATAAATTGTGTCCAGCTACAATGTGATCGGGCTTTATAAAAAGCTGTTGATGGTTTATTGATTTTTTGGAAAATAGTGCCTTTTGAAATGTATCATTTAATTTTAGATTCTGACTCTAGAGCATACCTACCTACTTTATATTCTAATATTAATAGTTGTCGCTTATGACTTATAATACTTATAAATAACTATGCAAATAGAATAACTACTAATAAATTGTATATACTTACTATGTATGACTGAATGTGTCAGGTATATAATGAATCTGATTTTATTAATTTGGAATTTATTTTTTATCCTCCACTGATAAATCGTCTCCACTCAGAATTTTTTTTCGTATACTCGTACAATATTAAATCATTGAATTCAAACTTAATACCATCCATTACAGCAACTGTTAATATTAACCACTTGTAAAGTATACTGTACAGAGTGACATCCACTTGCCCACTTTTTTAATTATAATTTTCTGAACACTATTCAATTTGGTTTTAAAAATTTAAACATAGATACTTAAAATTATTTTACATTCAAATCAAAATCGAGCCGCTTTAATAGTTTAATGCCATTTCTATTATTACGTCGACTAATACTTACTATGTAGTCACAATATTTATTAATACCTACATTATATTTACATTTGATAATAACGTAATCCTAAATTTAAATCCTTACCATTATGAACTAGGTAGGTAGTTCTTCCACTTTGCCTTTCACTGTTAATGCTAACTATATTTACAATTATAAACTATATTAGTGTGTAATTTACTCTGCTATTTTGGTTTATCGTAAAAATAAATAGACAAATATCCAAACGGAAATAATATTTTATAAGAATTGTCTGAAGCCAGTTGGTATTGCGCAACAATACAGTCCGTACGTATTGTAGGTACTAGTTTTTGTTTTGACAATTTTACGTATTGTTAAGTTTTTAAATTTTTTTAAATTGAAAATGGCAACATCTGAGTGCAGTGAGAAGTGGAACAATAATGTAAATACATGTCTTTTTATTGACTTGTACAAAGAAAGGGAGTACCTCTGGAATCCAAAACATTCGGATTATAAAAATAAATTGGTCAGATTTGACGGATTAACCGAAATTGGAAATATAATGAAGATATCAGTCGAAGAATGTGAAAAGAAAATTAAAAATCTTCTGAGTCAATATGCCAGAGAGAAAAAAAAAGATCAAAATAACAAAAAATCTGGCGCTGGTGCTAGTACTGTCAAAAACATTTGGTTTGCTTATGAACAAATGCATCAGTTTCTGCAAGATAGGAATAAACCAATGCACACAAGGGATACAGCAGAAGAAGAAACTACTAGTGCAGTATTAGTAAGTATATTTTAATATTTATACTATATATAAATTTATATTTATGAAAATATTTGTATTATAATTAATACAAATAAAACAATTAATATTTTATATTATTCAAATATAATTTTACTTACGATACAAATTATAAATTCAATTAGGTATATACTAAAAATATAAATAAAAATTAGTTGCATAAATCTTGCCAATCAACTCGTCCTATGTCTGATACATAATACATTTTAAATTCATCGCGGATTTCTTGTACTTCTAAAGCAGATTTTCGTGGGATTTGGGGCAAACTTTGGAATGATGACATTTCTACTAGCTGTTTTCTCCAAGATCCTGGATTTAAAATTCCTGTGTCCATATCCTCGACATCAAAACTACCACTTGGACAATATACATGTTTTGAGTTCTTGCTACTTCTTAAATAATTATGTAGGTAAATGCATGCCATTGTAGCAGCCTCGGCTTTTTTTGGTTCCAACAACATAGGTTTTCTAAAAATTCTAAACACAGAAGATAGAATACCAAATGCATTTTCAACAACTCGGCGCCCTCTACTTAGTCTGTAATTGTGTATCCTTTCAGGTGATCCTTTCTGGTTAAGCCCAGGATAAGGCTTCATCATATTTTTCCAAGTGGAAATGCATTATCTGCCAGAAATACAAATGGAATAGGTTTT
Source organism: Diuraphis noxia (assembly GCF_037042655.1). NCBI lineage: Eukaryota > Metazoa > Arthropoda > Insecta > Hemiptera > Aphididae > Diuraphis > Diuraphis noxia. Next base: position 103,742,980 of record NW_028301711.1, on the reverse strand, counting down.
ACTCTTCCGGGTAATGGACGCCCAGAAGGAAGATTTAATAAATTATTAGACATCATGTTATTGAATTTGGTGTCCCCGAAAACACCTCCATCCGAAATTCTTCCCTGAGCCCCAACACTAGCCCAAATAAATTTGTAATTTGCATCTACACATGCCATTAAAAGTTAAAACGATACTATGGAATGACTTATAGTTAAAATATTCTGTGCCGGAATTTATAGGTGCTTGGAGAGAAATATGTTTACCGTCCCACGCTCCAATACAATTAGGAACATTCCATTTCAAAAAAAATTGTTGAGCTATATTCAACCATTCATCTGTAGTATTAGGCGTCTAAAAACCAGAGATAAAAAATACATTTGTTATTATTTAAATTGTTTCAATGCACTAAATGATTTACAATATAAATATTCAATATTATAGTTAACATACCTACAGTACATTTTATAAGTTTAATAATAATAATAATAAAAACCCATATACTGACATTTAATTTTATCATTTTACTATCAGACATTAGATAACACAGTAGGATAAAAAACATATTATAAATTTTTAACTATAAACTAATTAAAAAAATTTTGAAAGTTTTAGAAATATTGTCAAAATTTTAATTTTAAATGCTTATAGTTTTTATAAGAATTTTTATTGTATAAAAATAAGATTACTGATGACAGACACACAAAAAAAAAATTAATAATTAAAAAAAAAAAAAATTATTTTAAATAAATACATATTTACTTATAATATATACTAATACATATTGCTCCGCTCCGAATCTAAAATTATTACTTATTTATTAATGTAAATTATTATATGTATATGTCTTAATAATATTACAATTTTATAGATTAAATTATCAACATAGTTTTTCACATTTGTACAATTATAATTTTAAAGTACCTACCTAGTTTAAAATGATTTAACATAGTTGTTAATGTTTTATTTGTTTGATTTAAGGGCATATTTTTATATTTTTGTTGGAATATTTGCATAAGTTTTTCGAAAAACTTATTGTACCTACAGCACCTATCCACTTTCCCAAATTGTTTATTCTTTTTTTTATTATTGTATGTTATTTTTACACTTTTTTAAGGAAATATCTCAATCTACTATTAACTCTATAGAGCTTAATTCAACAATATCTACAGAACATGTAGTAAGCAGTGCAATCTCATCTCCGATAGAAACGCCTAGAAATTCTGGGAAAAAAAAATAGTTCCGAAAATGAAGTAATGAGGAAAAGAGCTTTTGATATTCTGGAAGATGTATATAAAAATCGTGGAACAAGAGATGAATTTACTCTTCTCGGTGATGAAGTTGCAATGTAGGTCAGAACTCTTACATCATCCTATGCTCGCTCTACTGTTAAGTTCAAAATACAATCACTTTTGTATGAAGCAAGATTGGGGTATTATGATGAACCGCAAGTTAATTATCAAGGTAATCAGTGTTTAATATAAATAAATTTGAATTTTATGAATTACGTAATTATATTTTTTAGGTTTTGAAAATTCAACAACACAACAATTGACACAACACGGTACTCAGGCAGCAACTCAATCATCTCAACCGTACAACCAAAGCTGGGAACAGGTTTTAGAAGATGGTACTCAAAATGAAGATGCAAGTACAAGCCAAATTACATATCTTTAATCTAAGTTTTCATTTTATTTTCAATTATTATATGATTAATTTTTATAATTTCCTACACATACTACTTTAAATTTCTAAAAATAAAAATGTTCAAATTTTGTTTGTAAATTGTTCAAATTTTTAATAATCTATTAAAAATGTAATAATTAATTATGCACAGCTAAAATTAATAATACTAATAAATAATAATACATTTTGTTTACTTTTAGTATTATTCTATTCAGAATGTAAATAATTTATGATTTACCTTAACGTAATGTTTCAATGATGAAATTAATGCTTCACACACTTCAGGTACTATGAATGAGATGGATGGTTGTGATATTTTAAATAAATAAGATAGGTCCATGAACGAATCGCCCGATGCCAAGAAACGAAGAGTAACTGCCAATCTCTCATTTATGGATATAGGTACTCGAAAATTTGTGTTCTGGCGTTTTATTTTAGGACCGATTATTTTTAAAATATCTTCAAAATCAGTACATGTCATCCGTAGAAAATTTTGAAACGTGCTACGAATACCTTCTCCTGGACTAAAACCTATTATGTCATCCTGGATGTAGTCTGCAAGCATACGATTTCCATTATATTTGCTTCTATCTAAACTTGCTCTTGTCCAAACTCGGCGTTTTTTTTTTTGGTTCGTCTTCACTAACTAAAATAAAAGCAGCCAACTGTGGGTCCGGAAAATAAATAAATTAGTTTTTATAAATGTCGAACGTATTTAATAATAAATCTACAAATCGACATCATGTTCGACACGACGTAGTATATTGTCGATCGACTGGTGTCGATCCAGTGTAATACCGGCTGTAGAGTCAGTCGTTCTAGTTCTTTTAAACCTGTACGTCGTTCCGACGAATAATAATAAATTAAACAGTGAATTAAATATTTCGACTCACAATAAAATTATATTAGTATATACACCTTTAAAACGGTTTTGTTGTTCTCTCACCTAAAATTGAACCCTCACACTACCGAAAAAACAACGTTCTGCAAACGGAACAACCCGTACGAGCACAACAACTGGTGGCAGCCGTGTCGCGGTCATAATTTTTGGAAAAGAAACAACTTTCTATTCGAGGTAATTTTATATTTTTTTTTTCAAATATTAAAACTACTTCGTAGGTGGCATTTTAGTTACTCTCGTCAAAAATTTTTCACGGGCGTTCCAGTAGTCAACAACAAGCGCACCGTTTATAGTGCACACGCATTATATTCAACGTCGTGTTCTACTCTTCCCAACACCATCATAGCCACGGTACCGCCGCCGCCGTCGTCGTCGTCGTCGTCGTCGTCGTCGTCGTCGTCGCCTTACAGCACCACCGCCGTTGTGTTACCACAGCCGCCTTTGTCACGTAAGCTGTTACGCCAACGCGTCGTGGGACTCACTATCACTTGAGCACAATACAACTGAATGCGATGCATTCATGGGTAATATTGTAAGCTAATTATTGAAATATTATTATATATATATATATATATTTTTCTTTTTTTTTACATAGTATTATCAACCGGTACGACAATAAGTCGTTGTCATTATTACTATTAGTATTTGTATAATTATTAGTATTTGTATAATTATTATTATTTTGATATCAGTAGTGGTATTAACTATAGGGAGTGGTGATACTATGAATTATAATAATCTTGTCTTATTAATTTAATTAATCATTATTTTCATTAATTGTTTTTTTTTCTTGTATTTTTTATTTTAATATTTTAACGTATAAAATTGAATGCATGTCAGATAGGTCTAGTAATAGTAATAGTAGTTCTGAGAGTTCTGATTTAGACGAAAACTACGTACCTTCGCGACCGATTGACATAAGTCTGTTAGGATCGTCTAGACCTCTTACTAGATTACTCAATAAGGTTCAAAAAGAAAAATGTATACAAGATTTTAAGAAATTGAAAATAACAAATAAAAATTTTAATTATAAATTATTGGTAGGTACAACAAATAATAATCAAACTATAGAATCTAATAACACAATGACACTACCTACTTCAACTACATTGTCCTTAGAGACGGCAATTAGATTAATTCCACATTTCCATGGAGAAAATGTACAGGAGGTTTACCCATTCATAAATGCATGCAATTTTGTCATGCGAAATGTGGATGAAACCGTACAACTGGTACTCTACAGGTTATAATTACTAAATTGACAGGCAAGGCTTTCGTGATAACCCAACATAAAGAAATTTCCACGTGGGAGATACTTAGGGATAATTTAGAAGGCACTTTCTGTGCTACACGCACACCCGGATATCTTCAGTTAGAGCTCACTACTACTAAATTCCAACAAGGTGAAACCATAAGAGATTACACAACGAGAGTAGAAAAACTATTACATGAACTTTGTAACGTAAGCACAAAGGATTAACCAGCTGTCGATGCTAAAGCTATACATAGCTACATAAAAGAAGTAACTTTAACTTCATATGTTGAAGGTTTATCATCTACTATTCGAGGTGTAGTAAAACCCAAGAATCACCCAACGTTAGAAGAAGCCATAAGGGATAGTTTAGAAGAAGAGAAGATTTATCAATCAAATAAAGGGACACAACGTTTGTTGAATAACAAACCAAATAATATGAATATTAGTAAATATTGCAAATATTGTCGAAAAACAAACCATAATACATATGAGTGTAGATTTGGAAACCACAATTTAGATACTGGACAGCAGAGTAAACAATCCAGAGGATTCAATAATCAATGAAATCAGAAGGCTAAACAAGTATCGTGTATGTATTGCAAAAAAATTGGTCATACTATAGATGTATGTTATAAAAAGAAAAATGCAGATACAAGAAAATCAAATAATGACCAATCAAATTCGGGAAACGACAAGGAACCGGCCAGAAAGGGCATTTGTCCGGTTCGCGAGTTGAAAATAATAGTTCAAAATTAGTCCAAATCAATGACCAATTAATACCTCGAGAAGTACGACCCTAAATGTATCAATAAACAATAAAATTTGCAAAACTGAATTCCAAGTAGTTGATTCAACCTTTCCAATAAGCGGAGATGGAATATTAGGAAACCCTTTCTTAAAAGATAACCAAATCATAATTGATGGTCTAACATTAAATACCTATAACTGTTTAGGTACGCTCTGTAAATAACATTAACAATTATTGTTTTATTTATTGACGTTAATAATTTTGGTTTATTAATATATATAGAACTACATGAAACAAATTTAAGCAAATAGATAATGTAATAATAAAAAAATGTATAAATAAATAATAATCTAAGAAATTATAATAAATAAATAAACAAAATAATGAACAAAAAAGACATCTTATTTATAATTTAATAATGAGCTTGCATCCATGTGATGCCCATCTAAACTCAAAAATATATTTAGAGCAACAATTCTCGATGTTGATACAAAAATATCAGCATGTTTACATTTTTAGTCAGTAAACATGTCCTTTTCGAAGTAACTATGTTTCCAGCAGTAGAAAAACATCTCTTGGAGCTGACCGACGTGGCGGCTGCATACTACTTGCGTCCCCGAAAAAGGTAAATTTTACAGGTAGTAAATTCAACAGGTAACTTGCGTCCCATTTTGTGCACGCAACTCAACCATATTATTCTTCTTACCTGCCATTAAAGTCATTACTTAGTTGCGTCCATAAATATTATGCGATAACGCCGATTAAGCGTTACAATAATATGTGTAAATAATATGTGTAAATTGTCCATGAAATGTCTACGACGAACAGTAAAATATTATCAGCATTTTCCCACTAATACAAATGTTAATATCATTACAGCGGGTTAGTGTAATAAAATTGATTACTAGGAGATGTCTGATTGTCACCATTTGATAGGTATATCTTATATCATTATGATTGATCAAAATAACATAAAGTATTTTGCACGGTGCTGTACATTTCTCAGTACAAGTTCACTCGTCCAGTCGTCCCGTTATACAGTGCTTGTGGTTAAAATGGAAAAAATGTTTAGTTCCAAATTGTGCGCGAAAAAAGAACTGTTCATAATTAATGGCTATAAGTTCAGTTACCATAAAATGCTTGAAAATGAAGTACAACGGTGGAAGTGCACAAATAAAAATTGCAAAAGTTTTTATAAGATCGATGCTCTAGAAAATATGATATGTGAACCAACGTCACATAATCACGATTCAAATGAACTTGCACACCTTAAACGACAACAATTAAGCAACGGACTTAAACGAAAAGCTATTACAGACATATCAATGAAACCATCCAAACTTATTTGTACTGAGCTGAGTGGCGGATGCATTACTTCTACTGCGTCAGATATTAACCTAGTACGTAAAAATATGTACAATGCTCGGAGAACTATTTTGCCAAAATTACCAACAAATTCTGAAGAGGTACACAACATGTTACAACAAAACCAAATATTTACAGCTGAAAATGAAACTTTTGTTATGGTAAACGATAAGCAAACAAATATTATATTATTTTCATGTGAAAAAAATTTAAGATTTCTAAGTAACCTTAAAACAATATATATCGACGGGACTTTTCAATATTGCCCAAAATATTTTCTACAAATGTTCACAATACATGGTCTGATGAATGATTATTATATTCCACTGGCATTTTTTTTACTACCTAACAAAGAAAATAAAACATACGAAAGAGCTTTTACGTATTTGAATGAATCGTGTTCAAAGTATAATGTTACCTTTGCTCCTGATACCGTGTTTGTTGATTTTGAAATTGCAATTCATAAAGCTGTGTGTACAGTTTGGACAGAAGCGGAAATAAAAGGTTGTCGTTTCCACTTGGGACAATCGTGGTATGTATTAATTAACATTCATAAAAATATAATAAATATTTATATGATTAACGGTTCACAAATGAATTTTGTAGGTGGCGAAAAATACAAAATCTTGGATTGGCAAATGAATATAAAAATAAAACAGAAATAGGTTTATTTCTTAGACTTTGTTTTGGACTGCCATTTTTACCTCCAGAAATGTTAAGTGACGTATTTGCCTATGAAATCATTCCAATCATTCCGGTAGAATGTTTAGATTTTACTGATTACATATTAGAAAATTATATATCTGAAAATGCTCAATTTCATCCAAGTATATGGGCACAATGTTCATCTAGTGTACAACGAACAACGAACGCATGTGAGGCATTTCATTCCAAATTTAATTCATCCTTTTACTCAAGCCATCCAAATATTTATCAATTTATCGATGTTTTAAAATCATTTCAAATTAATACTTATGTGTTAATGAATAGCATAAATACACCTAAAAAAGAATATAGAAAAAAAAAAAACCAAAAAATTGACTACTTAAACAAAGAAATAAAAAAATTCAGAGAAAAAACCAATTCTGCTTTTATATATTTAAAAAACGTTTCACTCAAATTTCAACCAACCTTGTTTTAATTCAGTAATTAATAATTTATGTCTTTTTATGTTGTAGTTAAAAATGCATATATTTAATTTGATTATAGCTTTAATAAATTGACAATTGACGATTTTATAATAAAATATTTTTTTAAATAGGTATGCATAATTCTTTTAACTTGTATTTTCATAATCTATTAATAGTTTGTATAATTTTATTTTTTTAAATATGATGTGATAATGTAATGAATATAATCAAATGCATATAATTAATAAACATTTTTTTAACCATGCATAATGACCTATTACTCATAAGCAATTAATCTACTCATTAGTTTGTAATAGGCTATGGACGCATCTAGGCTGTCTAAAAAGGTATACCGGGACGCAAATAGGCTATGACCCTTTTTGAACCTTTTTTTGGGGGACGCAACTTACCTAGTGTTAATTATTTCGGACGCAAGTAGTATGCACCGGACGTGGCAGGAATAGTCAAATATATTCTGCAAGAGCTGGATATTTATTCTCTCTACATTTCCACCATTCAAATAAATTTAGATCGAATCGTAATTGAGGTTCAGCTATATAATTTTGAAATTGAATGATTATGTCATTATTGTCTGTTATTTTACTTCCATACAAAAATTCAAGATCGCTCCTTTGAACTGGTTGTTCTTGTTCCAAATTAATGCTTTGGGTTCTAAATCTTTCAACTAAATCCTTTACAAACTTTCGAATTTTTTCTCTTGCACCAATCGGTTCAAACTCTAAATCTTTATATCGAGGATCTAGAAAAGACGCGATTTGTTTGACAGAGACAGAACTTGTTTCATTCCAGTCAAATTTAAATCGTTCTTTAATTTCGTGTATTATTGTATGTTTAAAATACGTGACATATTGATCATCATTTTCCTTTTGTTTTAAATGATTTTCTATTAATTGTGCGAGTAATGGTCTAACCATTGATGCTGGTGAATGGTGCTCTGAACAAAATATATTAGTCACAATATAAAGTGGTTTAATAATACTTACGAGATTTTCTATTTTTAACCATTGTGATTCGGTAATTTCTAATTTTTGAGCAATATTTAAAGACGTAACTGTTCTGTCTGTTAATACATTTAAAATTGGGGTGCTATTTTGTAAAAGATGGTCTATCATTAAGTATATTGAGTTCCATCGTGTCTTACAATATTGAACAAGTGACTACTGATGCGGAATTCCTAACTGTTCTTGTTTTTTAAATAATGACTGTTTAGCTACATTTGAGTGTTTGGAATGCCCAACTAAAGCACTGCATTGTCTTATTAATTCTGAAAATGTTTCATCTTTTAGTGCAGTACTAATGTCTAATTGTAGATTGTGAGCAGCACATGTCACATCCATATTTTTATTGTCTATAGTAAGAGCTTGACTGCATTTACCACATTTCTTGCGTTATCTGTGATAACAGTTGAAACTTTACCATTAATTTCCCAGTCATCTAATATACATGTTAATTTGTCTGATAGATTTACTGCTGTATGTCGTTCTTCTATCTCTTGTGTGGCCAAAGTAAATGACTTTGATACCCATTGGTTATTTATTATATGAGCAGTTAATGATATATATGAGTTTTGTGCCATTGAAGACCAACCATCAGTTGTACAAACTACACTTTTCACATTTCATAATTCATTTTTTATTTTATCCTCAACTTTTGATTTCAATGAATGTAGCCTTTTTTTCATTGCTTCATCTCTGCATATTTTGTAATTAGGCTCTACAACAGCCATGAATTGACAAAACCCAGGACTCGAGCAAAAAGATATAGGTAACTGATTCATTGCAATCAATGAAGCCACGAGGACTCCCGGGTTTGGTGCCTTGCGGCTACAACCGCGGACCTCACATTAGCGCTGTGCGCTAGTCGAGAGCCGCGGAGGTTCACGGTCGACGTGCGGCGGAGCTACCCGCCGACCGCCGGCCGCGCGTCGTCAATGGACCACGAGCACCGGGCGTACTCCCGTTCCCACCGAAGTCGGGAGAGAGCACGCCCGTACCGTTCGGCTAAGGTGTGCACGTGCCCTTCGCCACCCCGGTCGGGTCGCGAGCTATCCTCATCGCTTCCCGTATTTGGTCACGGGCAACCTTCGGTGCATATAGCCCCGCCGATAGGCTGGGTGAGCGCTAAGGAGTAATCTCACTCGGCAACCTTCCCCTAGACCGAGCTTGGTCTGTTAACCACACAGTCGCTCCTGCGACAGCCACATCGAAACCAATCCGCCACCGACCGCGCCACGGCCGAGACCGGTGCGCGACCGACGTGTGAGGGCACGGCGCCAATTACCTCAACGCCGCGGGGCTCCCCCACATCCCGATGTACCATTCTCGCCTCCCGTCAGGTAAAGCACATCAATGGTGGGATGCTCGGACGAAGCTTCGTCGGCGTCTTGCCTCAGCTTATAGTCCTCCCGAGATTTGGGCCGAGTATCGCGGGCTCACGGTGGGCCCGGTCTGCGCCTCCCAGAGGCATCACCGAGTTTGCCAAGCTCGGTGATCGACCCGCTCTTCACGAGGTCGCGGTCAGAACCTCCGACACCCTAGTCCCCGAAGGTTTCGGTGTGTCCGCCTCCCTGAGGCCTCTCCGGAGAGAGCGACCCGTTCTTCTCGAGGTCATGGTCAGAACCTCTGCAACGCCCTAATCCCCGGAGGTTTCGGTGCGTCCACGCCCCAGGCGTTAGCCCCAACTGGCTCGACACGCTCGAGCGTGGCCCGCCGCTTGTGCCACTTACGCCATGCGTGCTCACCCGGGCCACCCCGAGTCTATGCCATTCACCTCCTGGTGAGGCGGCGTCCTGACCTATAGATTGCTCCTATCTATCGCTTCTGTTAATTAGGCTGTTTTTGCTGAATTTTCTCAGTGCCTCGTACGTCTTGCATGTTGTCAAAAATGCGCCTCTTTCTGACCATGGGACGCCCTCTTCCCGCATAACTCTGAGTAGGTCCTCCCTGTGGGATCTAACTCGTGGACATGCTAGCAGGACGTGTCTTGCTGTCTCCGCTCCGTTCCCGCATGCACAGTTCGGGCTTCGCACCAGCTTGAAGCTGTGCAGCTTGTTATTAAAATCACCATGTCCCGTCAAGAATTGGGTGACGTAGTGGTCCAATTCAAGAGGGACCTGACATATTCGGGCCAAGCTAGGTACCATGTACTTTGTCCATTCACCCTTGTCGGTGGCATCGTATCGGGCTTGCCATTGGTCTATGAGTTCACTGACTCCATCATCGTACTCCTGTGACTGTATTTCGTTTTCCTTTAGCTTTCGCGCCATAGCCGCTCTTCTGACCTCGAGGTCCAGCGGTAGAACACCCGCCACGGCCGACAAGCAGTTTGTCGATGCTGTTCTATAGGCACTTGTTATAGCTAGTAGCGGGTCTCGTTGCATACTTCCCAGCGTTTGTATTGCCTTTTTCATTAGGCATGCCTTCCCCCAGATCTCTGCCGCGTATGTTACACGGGAGAGGAAGACTGCCTGATAGATCGTCTTGGCCGCATTCCGGCTCATGCCCCAGTTCGCAGACGTCATCTGCCTTAAGCGCCTGTACACGTCTTTGCTTTTATCTTTGAGGGACTCAACGTGGTCCCAGTAGCTCTGGCGTGGGTCCAGGATAACTCCTAGGTATTTAACCGTTTCGCTAGCTCTTATTACTGGCGCATGTGGTCCCGTACCAAAACCCACCGAGTGGTTAGGTTTCAAGCCTCCCTTAATTGACATTAACTGCGATTTGGCCCGTGAGAAACTCAACCGGAATGTTTTGGTCCATTCCATCAGTCCATCAAGATACACCTCTAATCTTCTATGAGCCGTGGGTGGTCTGGCCGCCCCTACCAGGACTGCAATATCATCGGCGTATAATATGATTTTCGCGGTATCCTCTAGTGGTATATCGCCCACCGCCGTCATCGCGACCTTCCATAAGGTAGGCCCGAGCCGTGGCCCTTGCGGGCATCCTCTTTCTAGAGTCCTCGTGTAGGCTTAACTTTCAAGATCTAGCCTGACCAGCCTGTTGTCCAGGTAACTGTGCACCAACCTGAGTGTTCTCAGCGAAGCTCCCAGCTGTTCAAGTCTTGACATCACTGGAGACCAGCCCACGTTATGTCCAGGAATGCTCCAAAGACGTATCTGTGTCTGTTTGCCCCTGTCCAGTTGTATAGTTCTTTGATAGCCGTTATGGTTGATCTGCCAGAGACGAATCCATGCTGCTGACTGAAGTCGTCGAGGTTTGTCTCCTCTATAAGGTCCTGGATGATCAACGTTTCCAGTGCCTTAGCTAAGGTGGGTAGCAGGCTTATCGGCCTGTACGATTTTGGACTGGCTAAGTCCTTCTTCCCTGGCTTTGGGATTACCACTAGTCTTGCCACTTTCCATGGATTTGGAAAGGAGGCCTCAGCGAGACATCTGCTAAAAAGCTCGGTAATATCCCGTCCAATAATGGGCCATGCTTTCCTAAGGAGTTTCGCCGTAAGTCCATCTGGGCCTGGGCTTTGGAAGGGCACATCCTCCAGATCGCCAATCTGACCCTTTCATTGTCCACCAACCTATCGTAGGGCTGCAGAGGGCCATCCCTGGCAATGGCTACCTTTGTTATTTATGCAGGGAAGAACGTGCTTAGAAGCAGTTCAGCAGTGTCGTCCTAGTTCGAGGTCATGTCGCCGTTCGCACTCTGCATGGTACTAGGGACAGTTGGGCGGCTTGAACCGTTTTTGGCCCATCTGAAAGCCTTTCCCCAGGCGTTAATATTTATATCATTTGCAAATAATCTCCAAGCAGCCATCTTGGAAGATCTGATCTCCCTAAGGTAGGCATTACGCTTTCTGTTATAAGCCGGTCTGTCCGTGATATTCAGCTTATCACGCCTGGATCTGTCGAGATCCCTTTTACAGTCTGCCAGTGTGCTATTCCACCAAGGCTGCTTTCCCGTACATCGGGAGTTTTTCTTCTTTATTACCGGCATGGATGCCTCCGCCGCTTTCTGTACTGCGGTTATGATGGAGTCAGCAAAAGTGTGCACGGATGTCTCTTCGATCCGTAGTCTGCAGTTCATTAGTTCGCTTTTGAACTTATCCCAGTCTGCCCTATTGGTATTGAACATCCGATCCCAGTTACATGGGGTCGGTGTTCCGCTTAATTTCAGGTTATATGTCAACACATTGTGGTCGCTGTCCGTTATATCTTCTACTGACCATCCATTGACGTGCCCTGAGATGGCAGGTGTAGTAAGGGTTACATCAATGTTCGATGCCCCCATACCTTCACGATTGTAGGTTTTAAGTGTCGAGGGTCGGTTGGCAACCAGGAGACCGTGGTCCTCTATCATCTCTTCTACCCACCTGCCCCGATCATTGCGGCTTGGGCAGTGCCATAATTGCGAGTGCGCGTTAACATCAGCACCGATCAGCACTCGTGCTTCGCTTTCCATAATGTCATGGAGCTTCTCAACGAAGCAGGGTGTCGGCATGTTGTACTTAAAATATGCCGACACCACTGTTACTGCGTGCCTGCTATTGAGTCGGCTGACTCTGATTGTCACTACATGGTCGCTCACATATTGTGCAAGTTCTAATGCTCGCAGTTCATCATTTAGGATGATGATGGCTGCCCCGGCGCGGTCACCTTTGTGCGCTTGTTTGTAGCTTTCGAACGCATAGACCTTTCCTTGTTGTATTAGTGGTTCCTGTAGTAGTACTAAGTCAACCCCGTTGCCGATACAGTGGTCTCTCAGCTGCAAGGAGGCAATCCTGCTCTTGCAGATGTTATGCTGGATTATCTTTATTTGGTCAATCATTTCGGGCCAAAGTCTGTCCGCCTTAGGAGACTTTTAATTGCTCTTACTCTGTGGGTGCAGGTTGAACTTGTCGCCTTATGGTCGCCTTTACAATTGGTGCAGGTTGTCCTCTGGGGCTCCTTGCATTGCCTGCTGTCGTGCAATCCTGCACAATGTCTGCACCTGGGTAGTTCTTGCGTGCATTTTATGGCAGTGTGCCCGTACCCCTGACAGTGGAAGCACTGTGGTACGCTCTGATGTAATTTAACCTTACATCTGTGTAACGTCACAGCATTTTTCGTGGTTTTAATTATATTATTATATTACATAACACACAATAACTAGCTGGACTACAGTGTTATGTCACCAATACACCGCACATTCCCCCCCTCTGCAAGGCTCCATCCTCAACACCAACGGCGGGGACCGCGCTGGCACTGTCGGTCGGGGCGGCTGCGCTACCGGCAACGGAGTCAGTGCAACCTGTTACCCAATTATTGTAATATTGCACCAAAAGTCCCCCTTCCACCCGCACTGGTCAGCAAGCCGTCCAACAGCCACTAGCCGTCGGCCGATACGTCTTTAAAGAATTTGGTCTTTTCTCAACCGTTGAAGACCAACCACCACGTCGACCGTCTACATATTATTATTCACCACTTGGCATCGTCGACCATCTACATATTATTATTATTCGACCCGGTACGGCAGACATAACCAACTTTGTGACGGGGAGAAACGAGGCTCTGACCCCTGACTTTGCGGATTCTCTCTACTATAATGTGCTCAAGCGCTTTCGAGATCACCGGCAGCAAGCTAATAGGTCGGTACGACTTCGGCTCCGCCGGGTCCTTACCCGGGGCTTTCCTAAACACTACTAGACGTGCAATCTTCCACGATTTCGGGAATCGCTTCGTCCTAAGACAACAATTGAAGGCCCATGGCCCATGGCCTATCACTGGCCACGCCTGTCTCAGTATTTTCGCCGTTATGCCGTCCAAGCCTGGTGCCTTGTTCGGAGCCATTCTCCAGATGGCTCCCTTGACCTCCTCCACATCGCAAGGGTCAATCGGTCCCGACTCTACTTGTTCCGGTCGAAATGTTCCCAGGCCGACCCCCGCTCTTTCCCGGGTTTCTTTTTGTTCCAGGTTCTCGCCTACTTCCGTATCACCTGGAACTAAGGCATCCACCCGGTACGGCAGTCAACATGATGGGCTGAAACACTGCCATGGGGCCTGAGGGCCGGGATGCCGGGTGGCTTGCTGCTTTGCGACACAACCATGCTGTCACGTATTATTATTTACCCCTCTCACCTCCTTCATCTATCTTGATTTGCATACGCGGATTATTATTACCAAAAGCTTATAATTTATTATATAAAACAAAAAACATGATTATTACTTGCGCTCCTTTATATTATTATCATGCTTAGACGGCATGGCCGGGTTACATAACGTCTTGCTCTGACGCGAACCCGGCGGGAGTTGGCGTTTAAATATTATTATTGTATTATTAGTCGGATGTGATCGAAAGACACATCCTGACATATTATAGCCTAGCGTCACTGCGAATATTATTCTTATTATTCCTTGTCCCATTCTTATTATTTGTTCATATGCATATTATGATCATGTGATCGCTAAAACTATCGTCGTAAAACTTGTATACTTGTTGACAATTTGTCTTATTTGTTTAAACGTATTATTTTGTACCTTATTGCCAAAAATGTCCACTACATATTATTATCTGAAATGAGACCATTATTATTTAAATGTCCTATACTAAAATATATTATTCTTTATTACCATAATCTAAGCCATATTTTCAATTATTATTCAGGGTAACGTATATTGTACTATATTATAAATCTTTGACATTCATTTGTCACTGCGTGTTCAAAAAACCTGTCAGCTCTGCCGACGTAAGTCTCACGACCTATCACGCGGTACGGCTGGCAGGTCACGGTTTCCATGCCCCGTGGAACCGTGGGTGGTTTGTGGGGTGTCAAGAACCCCACATTCTCACATCTGGTTAACCCTAAAAATACTTGTTTGCCCTCTAGCTTGGGTATTGCACTTGCAGGGACTTCAAGTACTCAGTGAGTTGTTGTGCCGTCCCTTGGACCTAGCTTATATTTTGCAATTATCTTATCAGTGTCGTTCTGTGTGAGACCTAGCTCTGGGTTCTGGTCCGTCAACCCAGTAACTATTTCGTCCTCCTTTAGCTGGGAGTCGACATCGTAGATTATTATTCTTGGCTGTCTGGGCCCTTACCTTTACGTTGGGTAAGTTACTTACCACCTCCAACGTGTTTCCATCGTCAGGAATTATAATAATGTTCTTGCCGTTTATCACGGTCCTGGCTCTGGGGTTTTCATCTTACCCTTAACCGTTTCCCATAGTTCGGCCTTAGCCGCTGCCATGGAAACATTGTCGGGTATCTCGAAGGTGAGCCTTGAGGCCGTCTTAGCTTCTCGACACTTAGTGAGGGTCTCTTTGATGCTAGCTATCTTAGGCGTGCTCTTTGAAGCCTTTGCGGACTGACCAGGTTTCGGGTCTTGTTTTGCTTTTTCGGCGTAAGTCATTGGTGTGGGCTTAGTCTGGGTCGGGAGGGTGGGTTTGGGCCTGGCAGTGACTGCTTGCCCCTCAGCCACCTCATCGACCCGCTCTCTAGCCTGAATCACCGCTCTGAGTTGACAGTTTTCGGTTTGCAGCCTACTGATTTCAGCCGTCTTGTCCAATAGTGACTCACTATAGGTGTTCCACATTGACCTGAGTTGATCCTGTGTCAGCTGTGCCTTGCCGCCAAGCCTACTGACCTCTAGGCAGAGGTCTTGTATGATGTTTCTCAATGCCTTGGTTCTTTCCAAGATGCCCTCTGATGCTGCCACGGTCAACTTTTTGGTACGTTCAACATGGGCAAGCTGTTCCAACCATCCAAAGTGGTTATTGACCTCTTTGGCCGTTTCCGAGACGGCATAAGCAGTCTTTTTGTTAGCCTGTGTCATTGGGGGGCTCTAGGGTCCACGTTTTTGGGATGGGCCTTCGTCCGTGACCATTCCACCACTTGTTCTGGCATTTGTGCCATCATCATCTACATTACCATCATGCTCGTCGTCAGAGCCGTCACCTCCTCTGAGCCTAGGTACGTTATCCGTCTTTATCCAATATTTCCGGTCCGATTCCGTGTTCGCATTTTTGGTGCTTCTCGTTGATAGCGACCGACAGGACGCGCACCGCTCCTGACTGCCGGATCTTGGTTCTTCAGAGTCCGACCCTCCCAGTATTCATGTTAGGTTGTTAATGGGGGGCTGCCCCTGGTAGCCCTGCACCCTCTGGCCGCCGGCGGGCTAGATCGGCGGTCGCAGTCAGTTGTGCCTACAAATTAGTACGGTCCGGGGTCGGCCTGCCCCGGACGAGGTTAGTGTGAGAAGCCTCTTAGCGACTGGCCTGAAGGCGCAGCCGGGCGGGGTCACCACGGCAAGGTGGGCTCTCGTCGACCCCGAATCAATGAAGCCAGGAGGAGGATTCCCGGGTTTTTGTTGCCTTTCGGCTACAACCGCGGACCTCACATTAGCGCTGTGCGCTAGTCGAGAGCCACGGAGGTTCACGGTCGGCGCACGTCGGCGAAGCCATCCGCACGTCGGCCGCGCGTCATCTACGGACCACGAGCACCGGGCGCAAACCCGTTCCCACCGAAGTCGGGAGAGAGTGCGCCCGTACCGTTTGGCTGAGGCGTACACGTGCCCTTCGCCACCCTGGTCGGATCGCGAGCTATCCTCATCGCTTCCCGTATTTGGTCACCGGCAACCTCCGGTGCATATAGCTCCACCGGTAAGCTGGGTGGGCGCTAAGGAGAATGCTCACTCGGCAGCCTTCCCCTAGACCAAGCGTCGGTCTTGTAACCACATGGTAGCTTCTGCTACAGCCACTCCGAAACCAAACCGCCGTCGACCACGCAACGACCGTAGCCGCTGCGCGACCGCCGTGTGAGGGCACGGCGTCAATCGCTCAACGCCGCGGGGCTCCCCCACATCCCGAAGTACCATTCTCGCTCCCGTTAGGCAAGCACATCAATGGTGAGATGTGCGGGCCGAGCTTCGTCGGCGCTATGCCTCAGCTGTGGTCCTCCCGAGATTTGGGCCGTGTACCGCGGGCTCACGGTGGGCCCTCTCCGGGCAGCGCTCACTGCCGACGCGGTGGCCGCGACCCCCGAGTTAGAGGCTCGGTAGCCTTGGTGTTTGTCTACGCCTCCCTGAGGCCTCTCCGAAGAGAGCGACCCGCTCTTCATGAGGTCACGGTCAGAACCTCTCAACACCCTAGTCCCCGAAGGTTTCGGTATTTCCGCCTCCCAGAGGCCTCTCCGAGGAGAGCGACCCGCTCTTCATGAGGTCGCGGTCAGAACCTCTCAACACCCTAGTCCCCGAAGGTTTCAGTGTGTCCGCCTCCCAGAGGCCTCTCCGAGGAGAGCGACCAGCTCATCTTGAGGTCACGGTCAGAACCTCTGCAACGCCCTATTCCCCGGAGGTTTAGGTGCGTCCACGCCCCAGGCGTCGGCCCCGGCTGGCCAGTCCCTTTTAGTCGCCTTTTACGACAAGCAGGGAATACTGTGGCGGTATTCTGGCCTCGGCCCCAGCCACAGGTCCATTCTACACGTCGCTGACGCGTGAGCACGCTTCGGGTCAGGACGCGCTCGAGCGTGACCCGCCGCTTGTGCCACTTTCACCTTGCGTGCTCACCCGGGTCACCCCGAGTCTGTGCACTTACACCGCCTGGTGTGGCTGCGTCCTGACCCATTACAAGGTCTTACCTATCCGTTCTTGACTTTAAGCTGTCGTGTGCAAATTTATTGAATGCGTCAAAAATTCTTTTCGTTTTTATAATGGTTCCATTATATGGCGGCCATGCTTCGCCTCCTTCCTCAACTATTCTTCTTAGTTCAGTTCTTTGTGCAATTGTTCTTGGGCACGCTAGTAGGACGTGCTGTACGGTCTCACTACCATTGCCGCATCTGCAATTTGAGCTCGGAACCAATTTAAATGAGTGGAGCTTTCCGTAGAAGTCCCCGTGTCCCGTTAGCATTTGACTTAGGTAATGGTTCATACCCATTGGAAGACCATATCTTGTTTTTACGTCCGGTATCAATTTCCTGGTCCAATCTCCGGTTTTTGGATTGCCCTGTGTCGGATTCCATCTATCTTGTCATGTGTCGAGGAGCTCGTTTATCTTGTTCTCGTACTCAACGGGAGTGATCTTACCGCATCTCATGTTCATTTTTGCATGGTATTTCTTTATTTCTAGATCAAGCGGCAGTAGGCCAGCGATCACCTGTAGTGCTGCCGTTGACGTGGTATTGTACGCACTGGTCACTGCCTTCAGCGCTTCTTTCTGGATTTTTTCCAGCAATATAATTGACTTCTTTAGTTCGAGTGCTTTGATCCATATTTCCGCCGCGTAAGTAATGCGCGGTAGGAAGACTGCCTTATAGATTATTGCTGAGGTCGTCTGACTTACGCCCCAGTTAGCTGACGTCATTTGTCTCAGGCGTTGAAACATGCCCGTCGATTTGCCGCTCAATGACACAATGTGATCCCAGAAGGATCTTCTGGGATCAATTGTCACTCCTAGGTATCTTACCGCGTCTTTTCCTTCAATTTTCCCGTTGTCCGGGTCTGATCCAAAGCCTATGGTGTATGGGGTCTTTTTACCACCTTTTAATGTCATGGCCTCGCATTTCGTCCTTGAGAAGGTTAGCCCGTACCTCCCCGACCATTCGATGAGTGAGTCTAAGTTTCGCTCAAGTCGCTTAGTTATTGTCGGGATGCGGGCCCCTCCGGTCATCACGACGATGTCATCCGCATATGCAACTGTCTTTGATGTTGCCGGGTCTTCGCAAAAAGCACCAACCATAGCGAGTTTCCATAACGTGGGACCAAGTCTAGAGCCTTGTGGGCATCCTCTCGTCATTACTTTATGTCGAGTTGTTCCATCTATCTCCAAACTTGCTGTACGTTCTTTGAGGTAGCTTATTAGTATATTTGTGACCTTACTGGATGCACCTAGGGTCTTGGCCGTGTCCAGGAGGGGGACCCAGCGGACATGGTCAAAGGCACCTGTTATATCGAGGAAGGCTCCTGTTATGTGTCTTTTTGGGCAGCAGTCAACCCAATCGTACGTGGCTTTAATCGCCGTCACTGTGGACCTTGTACTGACATACCCGTGCTGCTCTCCAATGGTATCGACATTGGTCTCATTCTCGAGTCGTTTGATAATTGCTGATTCTAGTGCTTTCCCTAACGTGGGTACTAGGCTTATGGGTCTGTACGCTCCGGTGCACGTTCTATCTTTCTTAACAGGTTTTGGTATTATTATTAATCTCGCTTCTTTCCATGGAGTAGGGAAAGTTTCTGTCTGGAGACATTGGTTGAATAAATCAGTGATCCTTTGTGCCAGTGTAGGCCAAGCCTTGCGGAGCATTCCTCCCGTGATACCGTCTTTGCCCGGGGCTCTATTTGGCTTGAGTTTCCAGATGGATATCTTTATCTCATCATTCGTGGCATTCGTCAGGGGGCGGCCGTCATAAAGTGCCCTGATCAGTTCGGATGGTATGTCCTCGTCAGGTAAGAATGCGTCAAGCAGGGTATTTATTGTTTCCTCTGTGTTTGTCGTATAACGTCCATCTTTATTTTTGAGGGTGGATGGCCCTCTGTACGTACTTGAACCTTTCTTTGCCCAAGTAAAGGCTTTTCCCCAGGTTTTAAAGTTCATGCTCTCACTAAAATCCCTCCATGCGTTCATTTTCGCTGACCTTATGAGGTGCAGGTGTCTGTTGCGAAGAGCTGCGTAATCTGGGTTTTTGGTGCGTCTGGCTGAGTTTAGCGCTCTCTTGGAGTTGCTCAAGTCAGCGGTCCACCAGGGGGGGGAGCGTAATCTGGTTCCTCTTTCGTTTCTTTAATGGTATGGATTTAAGCGCGGCCGTCTTTATGATACTCGTTAGTGTAGTGGCTCTCGTGTGTACGTCAGCTTCCTCAGCGTCAGTGAGTTGGTTAAGCCGTATAATTTCTTTTTGGAATTTAAACCAATTCGCCTTCCTAACGTTGAAGGTTGTAATTGGCTTTTCTTTGGGTATTTCGTGTTTATGCCTAAATCAAAACTTATTGTGTTGTGATCGCTGTCTGTATCATTTGCGACAGTCCAGTTATAGATGCTCCATCTCAGATTGGCTGTGGTTAGTGTCAGATCTATGTTCGACGAACCCATTTGTGCCCGTTCATACGTGGGAGTGCTGGTGGGAACAATGTGAATATGTAGTATTAAATCATCAATCATTTCCTCAGTGATCCTGCCCCTGGCATTTGTGTCTTGGTTATGCCAACGTTGGGAGTGCCCATTACAGTCCGCGCATACCAGCAGAGACCTGTGCTTTTGGGCGATGGTTCGTATGATTTCAGTAAAGTCCGTGGTGGGTCTGTTGTACTTAAAGTACGCAGAGACCAGGACCACACTGGATTCTTCTCTGCCATTTAGACTTATTTTGGCCACAGCCACATACTGAGACGTGTGCTGCGAGATCTTAATACATCTTATTCTATCGCTAGTTACAATAATCGTTGCGCCAGGGTTATCTAGATTGGACACCTGCAGGCATGTTTCAAAGTTGGTGACCAGACCATTCTCATTTGTGGGCGGCTCTTGTACTAAGATAATATCGATTTTCTCTCTGATGGATCGATCGCGTAGTTGCTCCGAAGCAATCAGCTGGCCATTCAGATTGATTTGTAGTATTTTTACGTGATTCATATGGAGCTGAAGTCCGTCCGCCTTAGGAGACTTTTAATAGCTCTTATTCTGTGCGCGCATGTTGCGCTGGACGCCTTGTGGTCGCCTTTACAATTTGTGCAGACCGCCTTTTGGGGCTCTTTACATTGCCTACTGTCGTGCATTCCTGCACAGTGTCTACACCTAGGTAACTCTTGCGTACATTTAATGGCGGTGTGCCTATACCCTTGACAGTGGAAGCACTGTGGTACGCTCTGATGTACTTTGATTTTGCATCTGGTTAGCCCTAAGAAAACCAGCTTGCCTTCCAGCCTGGGAATCACACTCGCAGGGACTTCTAGTACCCAGTGAGTGGTCGTACTGTCCCTTGGACCGAGTTTGTTTTTTACAGTTATCTTGTCTGTTTCCAACTTTGTAAGTCCTAACTCTGGGTTTTGATCGGATAGCCCGGTGACTATCTCATCTTCGTTCAACTGAGAATTGACATCGTAAATGATTATTCTCGGCTGTTTGGACCCTGTGATTTTTACATTGGGTAGATTGCTTACCACCTCCAACGTGTTTACATCGTCGGGTATTATTATGATGTTCTTGCCATTGATCACAGTTCTGGCTCTGGGGTTTCTCATTTTACCCTTAACTATTTGCCATAATTCGGCTTTTGCCGCTGCCATGGAGACATTATCGGGAACTTCAAAGGAGAGCCTCGAGTTTGTCTTAGCCTCCCGACACTTAGTGAGGGTCCTTTTAATATTATTTTCCTTCGGCATACTCTTCGGAACCTTAATGGGTTGACCTGGTTTCGGGTCAGACCTTGCTTTTTCGGCGTAGGACATTGACGTGACCTTAGCTTGAGTTGTAAGAGCAGGTCTGGGTTTGACGGTGACTGTCTGCCTCTCAGCCAACTCGTCGGCCCGTTCTCTGGCCTGAATCTCGGCTCTTAATTCGCCGTTTTCGGCTTGTAGTCTAGCAATTTCTCTAATAGCGAATCACTATAGGTGTTCATCATTAGTCTTAGCTGCTCTTGTGTAAGCTGAGCCTTTCCGCTAAGCTTACTAATCTCCAGGCAGAGGTCCTGGAAGATGTTTCTAAGTGCCTTAGTTTTATCAATAATACCCTCTGACCCTGCAACGGTCAGTTTTTTAGTACGTTCGGTATGGGCAAATTGTTCTAGCCATCCAAAGAGGTTGTTGATCTCTGGTCGTTGTCGCAACAGTGTAGTGATCACGTCGTCTACAGGTATCAGTAGTCAAGGATGATGTTTGGAAGGTGACTCTTGAGTTAATTACACAACGTAGAATTCTTCTTAATTAGATTAATTGGTTATTTATTGTGATAAAACATATATTTATTTATAACATGAAAGCTGTATGTAAGTTAAGTATTCTGAATGATAGAATAAATTCGGTTTGATTCGAATATTTTCTAAGTTCAGAATATTGTTTATAAGAAATTTTCTAAGTCCAATGAATTAAATTAAACAACAGACTGGCGTGAAGGTGCTCTGGCTAGTCTGGTCAAGTCGCGTCTGAATACAGGCCGTTTCGGGGTCTCTTATATAGTGCTACCCTCTACTCCCCATAGTCTACTCGCTCTTGTCGCTGTTCTCACGGATGTGGTAAAGTTATCTAGATTGACGGAAATGCCACTCGCCCACGTACGAGCTAAATGCGTATCCCATGCGGCTACAGACTTCGATAATTTATATTATTATTATCATTTGTTCACGCCGCCACACCGATCGACACACACACACACAAACACAGTCACATATTATAATTGTTATTTTTGTATTGGTTTATTTTTGTTAATTGTATTGTGAATTATTATATAACATGCAGATAAGAGCGCTATCGCGCGCCGCCGGATCGGCTGCTGATTATCATTTAATACGGCCGCCCGGCCGTGAGTCTATTCCGGTGTGCAACACGAAGCACGTATTGTTGTGTGCGTGCAGAAATCATTATTTTTGCGTATTAGTTGTGCGGGCGCTAAGCGCCAAATTTATTATATATATATTATTGTTACGGCTCAAATAGCCAAAAATTTGTATTTTATTTGTGTGCACTAATTGCCACTCTTTTTATTATATTATAGTGTGTGTGTCAATTATTGTTTATTCCAGGCATAGGTAGCAGCTGGCCAGCCGAGCACCGCCAACTATGTGAGTTTTTCTTTATATATTATTATTTTGTATACCGCTCTAATAGCGGCTCTATATTATTATTTTGTATACCACTCTAATAGCGGCTCTATATTATTATTTTGTATACCGCTCTAATAGCGGCTCTATATTATTATTTTGCATACCGCTCTAATAGCGGCCTATATTATTATTTTGTATACCGCTCTAATAGCGGCTCTATATTATTATTTTGCATACCGCTCTAATAGCGGCCCATATTATTATTTTGTTTCCATATAAGGGCTCGCATAGCAGCACCCTATATTTATTACATTTTTACCTGTTGGGCCAAGAGGGCCATATTATTATATCTTTTTATACCTTTTTTGTTGCTGTGATTTTTATATTATTTTGTGTATTTTAAATTATTTGTATATTACAGCAACTTAGTTACCAAAAACCGTGTTACCTTTTATTTTAGTTTTAAGTCCACACACCACATATATACACACCTACACACCCACCACACACTAGCGTTCAATAGTCTTGCTCGGCGATCCCGTCCACCTCTATTGAACTGCTATACACGTATACACACATACACAGGTCGATCGGTGTGTGAGTGTAGCGCGCGAAGTATTTGGTGACCGGGCGTCACGGCCTATTATTGTGTCGTTCCCGGCCCGTACATATGGTGACCTCGACGTGATCTATAATTGTGCTTAATTTAGGAACGTCAATCAATAAATTTAGAATCAATTATAGATCAATATTCTACCAGTTCTCAATTTATTATTTAAAATTGAATTTTCATTTTTTCCTAGTACATAAAGGTATACATATGCATTTATGTTTATGACATCTTAAATAGTATTATAGCCTATTACGTTTCAAATAATATAACTATAAATATAGGTACTACTCTGGAGTACTTTTTTCTCATTTGTCTATCCTTCATCTACGCTTCAGTATGACGTTGGAAGAAGATACAAAAAGATCGTTATCTGAATTAAGGCGGAAACGAGGAACTATCAAAGCTGCACTTACTCGTGTTAATACTTTCGTAAATAAATTTGATCCTACCGTTCAAGCTGTTTCTTTACTCGAATTTAGACAAGAAGAACTTCCTCAAATCAATCGTAAGTTTGATGAAATTCAGTGCCAAATCGAGTTAATTGCAATTGATGACCAGGAAGGATCTGAAGCTGAACGTGATATATTTGAACGTGAGTATTTTGCAATCAGGTCACAAATACAGGAGATAATAAATCACGAAAAGGCACCTAGTACTACGGGACATAATGTGTCCTTCGGAAACAACTCGCTCGCTACCCGAACGCAACTCGCTCCAGTTCCGTTACCAAGGTTCAATGGAAATATACAAGATTGGTCATCGTTTTTCGATATTTTTCAAGCTATGGTACACCGAGATGAAGGATACTCTGCCGCACAAAAATTCTATTATCTGCGCTCCTGCTTAGATGGCCCTGCTCTTGATCTAGTACGTTCGACACCAGTATGTGACGGGAACTACGAGGTAGTGATTCAGTTACTAAAACAGAGATACGATAACCGCAGTCTGGTGATTCAGTCTCATGTACGTTCTATTCTTAACTGTCCATACATGGACGATTCACCAGCTAGCTCATTGCAGAACTTATTTGCTTGTGTAACAACACATGTGGCAGCTCTCAGAGCATTGGATCAACCCGTTGAGCACTGGGATGCGTGGCTTATAACAATCGTTACTTCTAGATTAGACAAGAGTTCTGCTCAGGGATGGCTATTGCACCAGAGAAACACAGATTTACCGAGGTTCTCTGAATTAGAAAAATTCCTGGCAAGTCGATGCACAGCTCTAGAAGGTTCGGATGCACTTCAGAACAAACCGGTGAGATCATCAGCTACTGCTTCAAGTAAAAATATTTCACAACCCGGGAAAAAGGCACTGTTTGTTGCTAGTGAGACTGAAGTTTGCCCTTGTTGCCCCGGCATGCACAGATTATTCTATTGCGATAAGTTCAAGGACCTGTCAGTAACCGATAGACTTACGTTTGTCCGAAATGCAGGACGCTGTTTCAATTGTCTTTCATCAAGACACACATCTAATATGTGTAAATCGCTGTATTCTTGTCGCGAGTGCAAGGGAAAACACAACACATTGCTACACCTTGAAAGGGGGAGAAAGCAGAACAGTGACAATCATGTTCCTACTCAACCTAGTAGACAGGAAGAGGCTGCTCCTCAAGTATTACCAAGTACATCCGCATCTGCTACGCGCATCTCAGCAGCCCAACCTGGTCATGTTTTTCTCGCGACCGCTATTGTTCATGTACGAGACAAGTGTGGCAGGCTACATGAATGTAGGGCTGTACTTGACAGCGGATCTCAGATAAACTTCATCTCCAAGAATTTAACAACTCTACTTCAATTACCAGGAAGAAAAAGTTCCCTTCCAATATGTGGGATAGGTGCTAATCAAGTGCTAGCAGCAGCTTGTATTGACTTAACGATTCAGTCCAGAACGAGTGATTATAATGTCGACTTAACTTGCTATGTACTACCAAGTATCGTTTCTGACTTATCTGCCTGTCCCATACCTGAAGGAGGATGGACAATTCCGGAAGACCTATACCCAAGGCTCGCTGATCCATTGTTCTATAAAAGAAGACCAGTTGATTTACTTATAGGTGGTGGCATTTTCTTTGACATCTTAAGAATGGAACGAAGATCTCTAAATTTGGAAGCATTATGGTTACATGACAGTCAGTTTGGCTGGATTGTTACAGGTGAACTGCATTCCACATGCTTAGTTGGTATTAATTCCGTTGGTGCTTCTCTTGAAACTGATTGGAAGGCTCTACACTTAGAGGACGATACGGTTTATGGGCGACTGTCGAAACCAAATCTCAGGATCTTAGAAGAAAAGGAAGTTGTCTTACATTTCCAAAAAACTGCAATCCGCAATGATGATGGCCGATTCGTTCTTCGATTACCAATCAAAGCAAATGCTGACAAATTAGGAGACAGTGTAACAATGGCGACATCACGCTTTATGAGTGTGGAAAGACGAATACAAAAGGATCCGTACTTACGCACAGAATATATAAAGTTTATGCAAGAATACTTAGAGGTAGGACTTGCGCAGGGGCCATGCTAATCTTCTCTGTATCGTTCCAATTTTAGTATATGTACTGCCGAAGCAAGTATTTTCTCTATACTTCAATTATTCATTTACCATTTATCATTTATCATTTATCATATATCATTTATCATTTATTCATCATTTTTCTATAATTTCCTTTTTACTATATATTCAATATCTATTCTCAATAAACTGTGCGCGCACACATTATATATATCTTTTTCAACAAAATCTCATAATTATTCTCAATATTTATTCATAAAACTAAGGACTTATTTTCTCGCCTTTTCTGAAATTCCAAATTAATTCTCAATTATCAACATATAAGGTCTTACATCTTGCCTTCCAAAAAAATCACTATTATTTATTTCAATTACTATATATCATAAGGTCTTACCTCTTGCCTTCTCAAAAAATCACAATTATCAATATCCCAATTACTTTATAATCTAAGGTCTTATTTCTTGCCTTACTAAAAATCTCAATTATTTATATATATATATATCTTTTAATATTCTTCAAAATTATCAATTCACTTATTTTCATTTATCAATACTCAATTATTTCTCATTAAATTATTTCTCGTTATAACGTTATCTTTTCATTTTATTTTACCTAGGTTTTTTTTTTTTTTTTTTTGCCTGTTTATTTTATTATATTATAATATTCATTAAACGTATATATTTATGAATTTAATGTTCTAATGGTGGTGTAGGTGCACACACCAAAAGTGTTTTATACGATAGATCCTAAAAAATCTAAAGGAGACGCGACCCCACAAAGCTTACAAAAACATTCTCTTAAATACTACACAAAAATTATAACTCACAATACTGTCGTCTTCGTATTTTGGTTCATCTTGACTGAAGCTGATTTTCCTGCGCTATCGACTGTTGACCTCTACGTAGATTCTTTTGACCCTCGGAGTTGTTGGAAAGTGATCAGTTCCCCAACGGTGATTCTGTCGAACTGCCTCCGTGAAATTCTTGACTCGAAGTTGTGGAATTTTTCAAAATTTTCGAAAAAATTTATTTTTTGCGAAAAATTCTGCTTTTTCTCCTCTTGAATTTTTTTTTATGTTCTTCTTAGGGTTCCGTACTCGACTGCGCCAGATGTAGTGATCACGTCGCCTACAGGTATCAGTAGTCAAGGATGATGTTTGGAAGGTGACTCTTGAGTTAATTACACAACGTAGAATTCTTCTTAATTAGATTAATTGGTTATTTATTGTGATAAAACATATATTTATTTATAACAAGAAAGCTGTATGTAAGTTAAGTATTCTGAATGATAGAATAAATTCGGTTTGATTCGAATATTTTCTAAGTTCAGAATATTGTTTATAAGAAATTTTCTAAGTCCAATGAATTAAATTAAACAACAGACTGGCGTGAAGGTGCTCTGGCTAGTCTGGTCAAGTCGCGTCTGAATACAGGCCGTTTCGGGGTCTCTTATATAGTGCTACCCTCTACTCCCCATAGTCTACTCGCTCTTGTCGCTGTTCTCACGGATGTGGTAAAGTTATCTAGATTGACGGAAATGCCACTCGCCCACGTACGAGCTAAATGCGTATCCCATGCGGCTACAGACTTCGATAATTTATATTATTATTATCATTATTATTATGAAAAAATATACATTATAATATTACTTTATGACATTGTTTCTTGTAACTTTTGTAATGATGCATAACCCCACATCCTGTGCACACCTATCAACGATCTTTCATAGTCGTCTAACCACATGATTTCGTGTTGCCCTAACGTTAATGATTTCCACGAAATGCTTTCTCTCTTATAATTACAAAGTTGGTCGCACCCTACCCTATCTTGGTTCGGCTGGTACCTAGTTGACCGTGAACTAGACAATGCGGGACGCTAGTCCATAGCACCTCCCCTCTAAAAAATTGATTTATGTTTTTAAAGACAGAAATCAATCAATCTGTGCACAATATAGTTATTTTACATTAATATTTTCACAAGTTCAAACAACTTGTTTACAATACAATTTTCATTAATTTCATATTTTATGTTTTACATTCAATATTACATATGCATAAAGCATTTACAATTATATATTATTACATTTCATGTTTTTTGATTACAATAGTATTTTTATTAGTACAATAAAATATATATTTTCGTATTACAATAAGTCTATGATTTAGTTATTACATTAAAATATATAGTTAGTATTCCATATATATATATTTCCTTTAATATGTTAGTATATTTGGTTAGTGTTAGTTTTTATATTAAGTGTTACTCACCCTTTTATATAATATTAATTCCAGGGCTTGAAACCGGTAACCGATTTTTCCCGGTAACCGGTTACCATGACTACTTTTTGGACTGGTATCCGCTTCCCGGTTCTCGTGTTTCAATTTTGAGAAGTGGTTATCAATTACCGGTTATCACGTTATTCGATAAAGAGGGAAATCTATAACGGTAACCGTATATTTTTAGAACCGGTTAATTAATCAAAACCGTAAATCTCAAAAGTCAAAATCAATTAACGTTAAAATAATTTTTTTTTAAATATAACCACGAAGTAAATATAAAAATGTAAAAACACCAAAACAAAAATAACCATTGCGTGTTCGAACGCGAAATAGTATCGGCGCACAAACAATGCGGGTAGATTCTCAGTATACACATTGTTCTTGGCTGAGACCGCTGGTAGAATCATCATCGAAATGCAGGCTGATACATATATGTAATATTATACATTTATAAATTATATTTAATTATAACTTATGTACGATATACTACCAGCTATATTATATTATGTATGTTATAACTTATGAGTTAATAATCATCGACTGTTGACATATTTATTCTTACTTCGTAATAATAACGCATTAAACTGGGTAAATTACTAATTTCCTATTACTGTGCGTATTCGCCCGTCAACTATTCCATTGCAATGTAATAACACTAATAACTAATAAGTAATAACTGATAATACTGATAATAGTAATTTTAATAACAAAATTGTCACAATATTGTGGAGGTTCGCCAGTACGCCACACTATCTATGATAAAATAGATTTTAATCTTGTTTAAATCGTGACTCCCAGTTCCTACTTAATATTTATCAGTTAACAGTAAGTTTATTCTTGGCAAGTGTGACTGTTTATTTAAAACTTACCTTTATTAGTAAATTGTGCGCTTTCAAGATGAAAAATCCTGTCTTAGAAATGTTTTTTAAATATGACAAATTAACAAATATTGCCAAATGTGATGTTGAAAACTGCACAGCGAGCCTTAAAGGAAAACATGGATCGAATCTCGAAAAACACATTTTCGCATATCATAAAACTCAATACGTTGAACTCCAAAATGCTAAATCTAATAATAATACATTGGATACCAGTATTCAAAACTCGGCAGAAAAAGTAAGTACCTAGCTATATTAGAATTTTAAAAAGATTTATAGTATAAACTATCAAATTTAAAATTTAAATATTAAAATATTAAATTATTTTAAAACTTAACTAATATAACTATTAAGTATTAACTATATTATATAATATTATAATATTATTATTATTTAATCGGCCCCTTGCTCACTTCGCTCACTTTTCTATAATAGAGGGATTATTTATTTATACTTGCGTTTTTGTCCAATTCATTTTTATGATTTTATTTTATTTACAATTTTCCAGAGGAAATCTGGAAACTGCAGTGGAAAACAAATGTTGATGACAAATTTTATGAAAAAACAGTGCATTACAATAAATATGTCTGAAAAAATATTGCTAACAGCCTGTGTAGAGTTAGTGACCATGAATGGACGGCCTTTAACCATGATGAAAGACTCTGGTTTTAGAAACATTATAGATCCAATATTAGTTGGTCTCGGATCTCAAGGTAGGAATCAATTATTATACAATAAACAATAATAATTTCAAACTTTATTTTATTTATTTATTATTAGCCAATTGTATTAACGAACATAATATAAAAAAACATATTTCCGATACTGCTTCAAATATTATTTCAACCATCACTCAAGATATGAATAATAAACTGGTATCACTAAAAGTAGATGGTGTTACACGGCATAATAAATCGTTTTTGGGAATAAATGTTCAATACATGCTTGAAAATACAATGGATTTACAAATCAAAACTCTTTCTATATTTGAACTTACTGAATGTCATAATGCTGCCTACTTAAAAGACACTGTAAGCCATCAATTATCATAGTAAATTTCAGTTTTAATATTTTACTATAAACCAATTTTAAGATACCTAGGTACATAATATTAAATATTATAAAATATGTATATTATGATAAATCATATTTTTAAATTATAGGCAATAGTGTATCTAATGTTTGCATAAATATTGTTTTTAATTATTGTTAATTTTAAATTTTTATAAGATTCTTGAAGTCATGAGTAAATATAAACTGAAAAAGAAACAATTGTTTTCAATAACAAGTGATAACGCTCCGAACATGCTGAAAATTACAGATCTCTTAAATATAAGTACTGAAGAAGAAATAGGTACCTAACAATTTTGAATTTATAATTTACTTTTAAATTTTTTATTTATTAATTATCAATTTTTAAAATGATTAATTACTTTTTGTCTTTTTTTGTTTTAGAAGAAAGTGATACAGATACAGGGTTAAATTTACAGATAGAAAATACAGACAATAATTTAACACAATTCGAAAATGATATAGAAAATGCTGTAAATTCTTTACCGACTACATCTAAAATTAGATGTGCAGCTCACAGTTTGAATTTAGCAATAGAACAAGCTTTAAAAACTACAAGTGTTCAAAATGTCTTAGCACGCGCTAGAGCGGTAAACAATGTTAATTAATAATAAGTTTAAAATTTATTTTAATATTTATTTCATCAGTATATTAATTTAAATGTAAACCAACCATTTAACTAATCATATTCTATTTTTTTGGTAATTTTAACTTGAAATATTCTAGGTTGTTAAAAAATTACGTACACCAACTTTTGCTACACTTCTGAAAAGACAGAATAAAAAATTTGCTATTCGTGACATAGAAACTCGTTGG
Organism: Diuraphis noxia; assembly: GCF_037042655.1. NCBI lineage: Eukaryota > Metazoa > Arthropoda > Insecta > Hemiptera > Aphididae > Diuraphis > Diuraphis noxia. The sequence continues at coordinate 103,712,045 of NW_028301711.1, read as the reverse complement.
TCATCAGTGTACGATATGCTTTTAAGATTATGTGAGCTAAAAGATTTTTGTCTTGAATTCCAAGAAACAATGCCAGAACTACTAATATCCATTCCAAATTGGAATAAAATTGAAGAAATGGTACAAATTATTCTTTATAATAAAATATTGCTAAATTTAAAACTTAATAGAATATTTAAATAGAGTAGGTTAAATAAAAACTTATAAGTTATATTATATTACGTTTTGATTGATTATTATTTAATTATTTTCTTATTATTTTTAATATTTAAATAATGCTTTTTTAGGCTGATACGTTGAAACCAGCTAAAATAGGACTTGTCCAATTACAAAAGGAAGATATAACATTGAGTGATTTTTTTGCCATTTGGTGGAATGTCATTGCAAAATTAAAAAAAAAGAATTCAATTTTATCTAAAGCGCTACAGAATTCTATGGAACAAAGACAAATATTATTATTTGCTAATCCTACATTTGCAGCAGGTAATCCTTATAAATTATTACTAGCGACCACTACTTTATCTAAAATGAATAAATGTATTAAATGCTATTGTTTACCCATGGACGGCCATGTAAATGTAAAGTTTTAACTATATTAATTTAAGCAACTTATGTGCATTTAGTGACTTATTTGGATCCTCGATTTCAATGTATACTGGATGCAGACCAAAAAAAAACAGCAAAAGATCATTTGGTAAAAACTTGGGATATAATTTTAGAGGTGGAAGCTAATGTTCAATCAAGTCAATGTGATGTAGTTGAAACACTAGTGCAAAGGGATGAAAACAGTGATAATGAAATGGATGATTTAGAAATTTTTTTACAAACCCAAAACAGCAGTAATATAGAATCAGTAACTACTTCTGTGGGGCGTCGCTCAATTCGTATATTGATAGAAGAGTTTGATAATGTTTCAAGACTTCATCATAATCAGTGTGTTCAAAAATTCTGGATGGAAAATAAACTACAGAGACCTGAATTGTTCAAATTAGCTCAAGTATTAATAGCTGTCCCAAGTACTCAGGTAATATTTAAATTGTAATAGTAATTTATAAATTAATAGAAAGTGTCTCTTATATTTTTTACTTATCATATTTGTGCTTATTGTTCAAAAAAGTAAATAAAAAATAAATTATAAATAACACAATATTACTGAATAAAGCCAATTAATACCATTGGTTAGTAAATTTTAATTTCAATTTTATATCTTACTAGAAAAAATAAAACAAATATCTGGATTAAAAACCATTTTAATGTCACCATGTAAAAGTAGGTACTAAGTAGGTAATTATTAGTACCTAGGCATTTAGCTGTATAATTAAATATTAATTAATATTCATTATTGAACTGTTATAGGTAATTGTAGAACGTACATTTTCTGGACTCAAATTTATATGTAGTGACCTAAGATCATCATTATCATCTGATTTGCTCAACGAAATCATGATCATAAGAGCAAATAAGATGGGTATGGAAATTTAATATGTATTTAATTGTTATTATTAATTTTATATTTTTAAGTTTTTACTATTTTTATGTATCTTAAAGAAAAAAAAATATATAAATTATAAGTACTACTTATGTAATTATTTATTATGTAGTATTTTCTTTTGTTTTATGCCTCTTCTTACCTACAATCACACGCTCACATAGTCACATCACAACAACATTTACATGCATAAATAGTTTCGAAAATGGTTTGTTATGTTGAATAAAATAAAATCGACTATAAAAAAAAAACCGGTTTCAGAGTGGTTACCGGTAATCTTGTAGAATTAAAACCGCTTCCAAACCGATTACCGGTAACCACATTTTTGGAGATCATTTTGGTAACCGGTAATCAATTACCACCAATTCTAAAAACCCCGAAAACCGGTAACCGGTTTTGAAAAATTTTCCGGGTCCTACTGGACCCGGTAACCCATTTTCTCGGGAGCGGTTTCAAGCCCTGATTAATTCCCATAATCCCATATAATTACATTAAAATTTATCATTCCCATATATTTTCTTATTTCTATGTGAATATAAAGTGATTAAATAATACATTTTTTTTTTTTTTATAATTAATTGATTAATATAATATGAATATCTTATGTCTAATATCATCCCTCACCACTTTATTATTTCTATGTTATTTACTTAAAGAGTTCTTTATCATTATCATTATTAAATTCATTATTAAATTTCTTATATCTAT